>NW_026870675.1:0-88037 GCF_963576545.1 Limanda limanda | reverse complement strand
ACAAAAAAAGTTATTCAAGAATATCTCCTCAGATTTGGGGGAATTTCGTCGGTCGACCTCTTCCGAAGGTCGTACAAGCTCGGGGATGGTACCAATCGATCCGCAGGACCCAAATTAGTCCAGATGCAACCACTTTCCAAGTCTCTCCGACCTTCACAAAAAAAGTTATTCAAGAATATCTCTTTCTCCTATGTGCTTTCATCCCTAACCCTAACCCTAACCCTTCCGAAAGTCGGAGAAGCTCAAGGATGGTACCGATCGATGCGCGCAACCCCATTTAGTGGGGGTAGAGCCTACTTGCAAGTCTCTCCGACCTTCACAAAAAAAGTTATTCAAGAATATCTCCTCAGATTTGGGGGAATTTCGTCGGTCGACCTCTTCCGAAGGTCGTACAAGCTCGGGGATGGTACCAATCGATCCGCAGGACCCAAATTAGTCCAGATGCAACCACTTTCCAAGTCTCTCCGACCTTCACAAAAAAAGTTATTCAAGAATATCTCTTTCTCCTATGTGCTTTCATCCCTAACCCTAACCCTAACCCTTCCGAAAGTCGGAGAAGCTCAAGGATGGTACTGATCGATGCGCGCTACCCCATTTAGTGGGGGTAGAGCCTACTTGCAAGTCTCTCCGACCTTCACAAAAAAAGTTATTCAAGAATATCTCTTTCTCCTATGTGCTTTCATCCCTAACCCTAACCCTAACCCTTCCGAAAGTCGGAGAAGCTCAAGGATGGTACCGATCGATGCGCGCAACCCCATTTAGTGGGGGTAGAGCCTACTTGCAAGTCTCTCCGACCTTCACAAAAAAAGTTATTCAAGAATATCTCCTCAGATTTGGGGGAATTTCGTCGGTCGACCTCTTCCGAAGGTCGTACAAGCTCGGGGATGGTACCAATCGATCCGCAGGACCCAAATTAGTCCAGATGCAACCACTTTCCAAGTCTCTCCGACCTTCACAAAAAACGTTATTCAAGAATATCTCTTTCTCCTATGTGCTTTCATCCCTAACCCTAACCCTTCCGAAAGTCGGAGAAGCTCAAGGATGGTACCGATCGATGCGCGCAACCCCATTTAGTGGGGGTAGAGCCTACTTGCAAGTCTCTCCGACCTTCACAAAAAAAGTTATTCAAGAATATCTCCTCAGATTTGGGGGAATTTCGTCGGTCGACCTCTTCCGAAGGTCGTACAAGCTCGGGGATGGTACCAATCGATCCGCAGGACCCAAATTAGTCCAGATGCAACCACTTTCCAAGTCTCTCCGACCTTCACAAAAAAAGTTATTCAAGAATATCTCTTTCTCCTATGTGCTTTCATCCCTAACCCTAACCCTAACCCTTCCGAAAGTCGGAGAAGCTCAAGGATGGTACCGATCGATGCGCGCTACCCCATTTAGTGGGGGTAGAGCCTACTTGCAAGTCTCTCCGACCTTCACAAAAAAAGTTATTCAAGAATATCTCTTTCTCCTATGTGCTTTCATCCCTAACCCTAACCCTAACCCTTCCGAAAGTCGGAGAAGCTCAAGGATGGTACCGATCGATGCGCGCAACCCCATTTAGTGGGGTAGAGCTTACTTGCAAGTCTCTCCGACCTTCAAAAAAAAAGTTATTCAAGAATATCTCCTCAGATTTGGGGGAATTTCGTCGGTCGACCTCTTCCGAAGGTCGTACAAGCTCGGGGATGGTACCAATCGATCCGCAGGACCCAAATTAGTCCAGATGCAACCACTTTCCAAGTCTCTCCGACCTTCACAAAAAAAGTTATTCAAGAATATCTCTTTCTCCTATGTGCTTTCATCCCTAACCCTAACCCTAACCCTTCCGAAAGTCGGAGAAGCTCAAGGATGGTACCGATCGATGCGTGCTACCCCATTTAGTGGGGGTAGAGCCTACTTGCAAGTCTCTCCGACCTTCACAAAAAAAGTTATTCAAGAATATCTCCTCAGATTTGGGGGAATTTCGTCGGTCGACCTCTTCCGAAGGTCGTACAAGCTCGGGGATGGTACCAATCGATCCGCAGGACCCAAATTAGTCCAGATGCAACCACTTTCCAAGTCTCTCCGACCTTCACAAAAAAAGTTATTCAAGAATATCTCTTTCTCCTATGTGCTTTCATCCCTAACCCTAACCCTAACCCTTCCGAAAGTCGGAGAAGCTCAAGGATGGTACCGATCGATGCGCGCAACCCCATTTAGTGGGGGTAGAGCCTACTTGCAAGTCTCTCCGACCTTCACAAAAAAAGTTATTCAAGAATATCTCCTCAGATTTGGGGGAATTTCGTCGGTCGACCTCTTCCGAAGGTCGTACAAGCTCGGGGATGGTACCAATCGATCCGCAGGACCCAAATTAGTCCAGATGCAACCACTTTCCAAGTCTCTCCGACCTTCACAAAAAAAGTTATTCAAGAATATCTCTTTCTCCTATGTGCTTTCATCCCTAACCCTAACCCTAACCCTTCCGAAAGTCGGAGAAGCTCAAGGATGGTACCGATCGATGCGCGCTACCCCATTTAGTGGGGGTAGAGCCTACTTGCAAGTCTCTCCGACCTTCACAAAAAAAGTTATTCAAGAATATCTCTTTCTCCTATGTGCTTTCATCCCTAACCCTAACCCTAACCCTTCCGAAAGTCGGAGAAGCTCAAGGATGGTACCGATCGATGCGCGCTACCCCATTTAGTGGGGGTAGAGCCTACTTGCAAGTCTCTCCGACCTTCACAAAAAAAGTTATTCAAGAATATCTCCTCAGATTTGGGGGAATTTCGTCGGTCGACCTCTTCCGAAGGTCGTACAAGCTCGGGGATGGTACCAATCGATCTGCAGGACCCAAATTAGTCCAGATGCAACCACTTTCCAAGTCTCTCCGACCTTCACAAAAAAAGTTATTCAAGAATATCTCTTTCTCCTATGTGCTTTCATCCCTAACCCTAACCCTAACCCTTCCGAAAGTCGGAGAAGCTCAAGGATGGTACCGATCGATGCGCGCAACCCCATTTAGTGGGGGTAGAGCCTACTTGCAAGTCTCTCCGACCTTCACAAAAAAAGTTATTCAAGAATATCTCCTCAGATTTGGGGGAATTTCGTCGGTCGACCTCTTCCGAAGGTCGTACAAGCTCGGGGATGGTACCAATCGATCCGCAGGACCCAAATTAGTCCAGATGCAACCACTTTCCAAGTCTCTCCGACCTTCACAAAAAAAGTTATTCAAGAATATCTCTTTCTCCTATGTGCTTTCATCCCTAACCCTAACCCTAACCCTTCCGAAAGTCGGAGAAGCTCAAGGATGGTACCGATCGATGCGCGCTACCCCATTTAGTGGGGGTAGAGCCTACTTGCAAGTCTCTCCGACCTTCACAAAAAAAGTTATTCAAGAATATCTCTTTCTCCTATGTGCTTTCATCCCTAACCCTAACCCTAACCCTTCCGAAAGTCGGAGAAGCTCAAGGATGGTACCGATCGATGCGCGCAACCCCATTTAGTGGGGGTAGAGCCTACTTGCAAGTCTCTCCGACCTTCACAAAAAAAGTTATTCAAGAATATCTCCTCAGATTTGGGGGAATTTCGTCGGTCGACCTCTTCCGAAGGTCGTACAAGCTCGGGGATGGTACCAATCGATCCGCAGGACCCAAATTAGTCCAGATGCAACCACTTTCCAAGTCTCTCCGACCTTCACAAAAAACGTTATTCAAGAATATCTCTTTCTCCTATGTGCTTTCATCCCTAACCCTAACCCTAACCCTTCCGAAAGTCGGAGAAGCTCAAGGATGGTACCGATCGATGCGCGCAACCCCATTTAGTGGGGGTAGAGCCTACTTGCAAGTCTCTCCGACCTTCACAAAAAAAGTTATTCAAGAATATCTCCTCAGATTTGGGGGAATTTCGTCGGTCGACCTCTTCCGAAGGTCGTACAAGCTCGGGGATGGTACCAATCGATCCGCAGGACCCAAATTAGTCCAGATGCAACCACTTTCCAAGTCTCTCCGACCTTCACAAAAAAAGTTATTCAAGAATATCTCTTTCTCCTATGTGCTTTCATCCCTAACCCTAACCCTAACCCTTCCGAAAGTCGGAGAAGCTCAAGGATGGTACCGATCGATGCGCGCTACCCCATTTAGTGGGGGTAGAGCCTACTTGCAAGTCTCTCCGACCTTCACAAAAAAAGTTATTCAAGAATATCTCTTTCTCCTATGTGCTTTCATCCCTAACCCTAACCCTAACCCTTCCGAAAGTCGGAGAAGCTCAAGGATGGTACCGATCGATGCGCGCAACCCCATTTAGTGGGGGTAGAGCCTACTTGCAAGTCTCTCCGACCTTCACAAAAAAAGTTATTCAAGAATATCTCCTCAGATTTGGGGGAATTTCGTCGGTCGACCTCTTCCGAAGGTCGTACAAGCTCGGGGATGGTACCAATCGATCCGCAGGACCCAAATTAGTCCAGATGCAACCACTTTCCAAGTCTCTCCGACCTTCACAAAAAAAGTTATTCAAGAATATCTCTTTCTCCTATGTGCTTTCATCCCTAACCCTAACCCTAACCCTTCCGAAAGTCGGAGAAGCTCAAGGATGGTACCGATCGATGCGCGCTACCCCATTTAGTGGGGGTAGAGCCTACTTGCAAGTCTCTCCGACCTTCACAAAAAAAGTTATTCAAGAATATCTCCTCAGATTTGGGGGAATTTCGTCGGTCGACCTCTTCCGAAGGTTGTACAAGCTCGGGGATGGTACCAATCGATCCGCAGGACCCAAATTAGTCCAGATGCAACCACTTTCCAAGTCTCTCCGACCTTCACAAAAAAAGTTATTCAAGAATATCTCTTTCTCCTATGTGCTTTCATCCCTAACCCTAACCCTAACCCTTCCGAAAGTCGGAGAAGCTCAAGGATGGTACCGATCGATGCGCGCAACCCCATTTAGTGGGGGTAGAGCCTACTTGCAAGTCTCTCCGACCTTCACAAAAAAAGTTATTCAAGAATATCTCCTCAGATTTGGGGGAATTTCGTCGGTCGACCTCTTCCGAAGGTCGTACAAGCTCGGGGATGGTACCAATCGATCCGCAGGACCCAAATTAGTCCAGATGCAACCACTTTCCAAGTCTCTCCGACCTTCACAAAAAAAGTTATTCAAGAATATCTCTTTCTCCTATGTGCTTTCATCCCTAACCCTAACCCTAACCCTTCCGAAAGTCGGAGAAGCTCAAGGATGGTACCGATCGATGCGCGCTACCCCATTTAGTGGGGGTAGAGCCTACTTGCAAGTCTCTCCGACCTTCACAAAAAAAGTTATTCAAGAATATCTCTTTCTCCTATGTGCTTTCATCCCTAACCCTAACCCTAACCCTTCCGAAAGTCGGAGAAGCTCAAGGATGGTACCGATCGATGCGTGCAACCCCATTTAGTGGGGGTAGAGCCTACTTGCAAGTCTCTCCGACCTTCACAAAAAAAGTTATTCAAGAATATCTCCTCAGATTTGGGGGAATTTCGTCGGTCGACCTCTTCCGAAGGTCGTACAAGCTCGGGGATGGTACCAATCGATCCGCAGGACCCAAATTAGTACAGATGCAACCACTTTCCAAGTCTCTCCGACCTTCACAAAAAAAGTTATTCAAGAATATCTCTTTCTCCTATGTGCTTTCATCCCTAACCCTAACCCTAACCCTTCCGAAAGTCGGAGAAGCTCAAGGATGGTACCGATCGATGCGCGCTACCCCATTTAGTGGGGGTAGAGCCTACTTGCAAGTCTCTCCGACCTTCACAAAAAAAGTTATTCAAGAATATCTCTTTCTCCTATGTGCTTTCATCCCTAACCCTAACCCTAACCCTTCCGAAAGTCGGAGAAGCTCAAGGATGGTACCGATCGATGCGCGCAACCCCATTTAGTGGGGGTAGAGCCTACTTGCAAGTCTCTCCGACCTTCACAAAAAAAGTTATTCAAGAATATCTCCTCAGATTTGGGGGAATTTCGTCGGTCGACCTCTTCCGAAGGTCGTACAAGCTCGGGGATGGTACCAATCGATCCGCAGGACCCAAATTAGTCCAGATGCAACCACTTTCCAAGTCTCTCCGACCTTCACAAAAAAAGTTATTCAAGAATATCTCTTTCTCCTATGTGCTTTCATCCCTAACCCTAACCCTAACCCTTCCGAAAGTCGGAGAAGCTCAAGGATGGTACCGATCGATGCGCGCTACCCCATTTAGTGGGGGTAGAGCCTACTTGCAAGTCTCTCCGACCTTCACAAAAAAAGTTATTCAAGAATATCTCCTCAGATTTGGGGGAATTTCGTCGGTCGACCTCTTCCGAAGGTCGTACAAGCTCGGGGATGGTACCAATCGATCCGCAGGACCCAAATTAGTCCAGATGCAACCACTTTCCAAGTCTCTCCGACCTTCACAAAAAAAGTTATTCAAGAATATCTCTTTCTCCTATGTGCTTTCATCCCTAACCCTAACCCTAACCCTTCCGAAAGTCGGAGAAGCTCAAGGATGGTACCGATCGATGCGCGCTACCCCATTTAGTGGGGGTAGAGCCTACTTGCAAGTCTCTCCGACCTTCACAAAAAAAGTTATTCAAGAATATCTCCTCAGATTTGGGGGAATTTCGTCGGTCGACCTCTTCCGAAGGTCGTACAAGCTCGGGGATGGTACCAATCGATCCGCAGGACCCAAATTAGTCCAGATGCAACCACTTTCCAAGTCTCTCCGACCTTCACAAAAAAAGTTATTCAAGAATATCTCTTTCTCCTATGTGCTTTCATCCCTAACCCTAACCCTAACCCTTCCGAAAGTCGGAGAAGCTCAAGGATGGTACCGATCGATGCGCGCAACCCCATTTAGTGGGGGTAAAGCCTACTTGCAAGTCTCTCCGACCTTCACAAAAAAAGTTATTCAAGAATATCTCCTCAGATTTGGGGGAATTTCGTCGGTCGACCTCTTCCGAAGGTCGTACAAGCTCGGGGATGGTACCAATCGATCCGCAGGACCCAAATTAGTCCAGATGCAACCACTTTCCAAGTCTCTCCGACCTTCACAAAAAAAGTTATTCAAGAATATCTCTTTCTCCTATGTGCTTTCATCCCTAACCCTAACCCTAACCCTTCCGAAAGTCGGAGAAGCTCAAGGATGGTACCGATCGATGCGCGCTACCCCATTTAGTGGGGGTAGAGCCTACTTGCAAGTCTCTCCGACCTTCACAAAAAAAGTTATTCAAGAATATCTCTTTCTCCTATGTGCTTTCATCCCTAACCCTAACCCTAACCCTTCCGAAAGTCGGAGAAGCTCAAGGATGGTACTGATCGATGCGCGCTACCCCATTTAGTGGGGGTAAAGCCTACTTGCAAGTCTCTCCGACCTTCACAAAAAAAGTTATTCAAGAATATCTCCTCAGATTTGGGGGAATTTCGTCGGTCGACCTCTTCCGAAGGTCGTACAAGCTCGGGGATGGTACCAATCGATCTGCAGGACCCAAATTAGTCCAGATGCAACCACTTTCCAAGTCTCTCCGACCTTCACAAAAAAAGTTATTCAAGAATATCTCTTTCTCCTATGTGCTTTCATCCCTAACCCTAACCCTAACCCTTCCGAAAGTCGGAGAAGCTCAAGGATGGTACCGATCGATGCGCGCAACCCCATTTAGTGGGGGTAGAGCCTACTTGCAAGTCTCTCCGACCTTCACAAAAAAAGTTATTCAAGAATATCTCCTCAGATTTGGGGGAATTTCGTCGGTCGACCTCTTCCGAAGGTCGTACAAGCTCGGGGATGGTACCAATCGATCCGCAGGACCCAAATTAGTCCAGATGCAACCACTTTCCAAGTCTCTCCGACCTTCACAAAAAAAGTTATTCAAGAATATCTCTTTCTCCTATGTGCTTTCATCCCTAACCCTAACCCTAACCCTTCCGAAAGTCGGAGAAGCTCAAGGATGGTACCGATCGATGCGCGCTACCCCATTTAGTGGGGGTAGAGCCTACTTGCAAGTCTCTCCGACCTTCACAAAAAAAGTTATTCAAGAATATCTCTTTCTCCTATGTGCTTTCATCCCTAACCCTAACCCTAACCCTTCCGAAAGTCGGAGAAGCTCAAGGATGGTACCGATCGATGCGCGCAACCCCATTTAGTGGGGGTAGAGCCTACTTGCAAGTCTCTCCGACCTTCACAAAAAAAGTTATTCAAGAATATCTCCTCAGATTTGGGGGAATTTCGTCGGTCGACCTCTTCCGAAGGTCGTACAAGCTCGGGGATGGTACCAATCGATCCGCAGGACCCAAATTAGTCCAGATGCAACCACTTTCCAAGTCTCTCCGACCTTCACAAAAAAAGTTATTCAAGAATATCTCTTTCTCCTATGTGCTTTCATCCCTAACCCTAACCCTAACCCTTCCGAAAGTCGGAGAAGCTCAAGGATGGTACCGATCGATGCGCGCTACCCCATTTAGTGGGGGTAGAGCCTACTTGCAAGTCTCTCCGACCTTCACAAAAAAAGTTATTCAAGAATATCTCCTCAGATTTGGGGGAATTTCGTCGGTCGACCTCTTCCGAAGGTCGTACAAGCTCGGGGATGGTACCAATCGATCCGCAGGACCCAAATTAGTCCAGATGCAACCACTTTCCAAGTCTCTCCGACCTTCACAAAAAAAGTTATTCAAGAATATCTCTTTCTCCTATGTGCTTTCATCCCTAACCCTAACCCTAACCCTTCCGAAAGTCGGAGAAGCTCAAGGATGGTACCGATCGATGCGCGCTACCCCATTTAGTGGGGGTAGAGCCTACTTGCAAGTCTCTCCGACCTTCACAAAAAAAGTTATTCAAGAATATCTCCTCAGATTTGGGGGAATTTCGTCGGTCGACCTCTTCCGAAGGTCGTACAAGCTCGGGGATGGTACCAATCGATCCGCAGGACCCAAATTAGTCCAGATGCAACCACTTTCCAAGTCTCTCCGACCTTCACAAAAAAAGTTATTCAAGAATATCTCTTTCTCCTATGTGCTTTCATCCCTAACCCTAACCCTAACCCTTCCGAAAGTCGGAGAAGCTCAAGGATGGTACCGATCGATGCGCGCAACCCCATTTAGTGGGGGTAAAGCCTACTTGCAAGTCTCTCCGACCTTCACAAAAAAAGTTATTCAAGAATATCTCCTCAGATTTGGGGGAATTTCGTCGGTCGACCTCTTCCGAAGGTCGTACAAGCTCGGGGATGGTACCAATCGATCCGCAGGACCCAAATTAGTCCAGATGCAACCACTTTCCAAGTCTCTCCGACCTTCACAAAAAAAGTTATTCAAGAATATCTCTTTCTCCTATGTGCTTTCATCCCTAACCCTAACCCTAACCCTTCCGAAAGTCGGAGAAGCTCAAGGATGGTACCGATCGATGCGCGCTACCCCATTTAGTGGGGGTAGAGCCTACTTGCAAGTCTCTCCGACCTTCACAAAAAAAGTTATTCAAGAATATCTCTTTCTCCTATGTGCTTTCATCCCTAACCCTAACCCTAACCCTTCCGAAAGTCGGAGAAGCTCAAGGATGGTACTGATCGATGCGCGCTACCCCATTTAGTGGGGGTAAAGCCTACTTGCAAGTCTCTCCGACCTTCACAAAAAAAGTTATTCAAGAATATCTCCTCAGATTTGGGGGAATTTCGTCGGTCGACCTCTTCCGAAGGTCGTACAAGCTCGGGGATGGTACCAATCGATCTGCAGGACCCAAATTAGTCCAGATGCAACCACTTTCCAAGTCTCTCCGACCTTCACAAAAAAAGTTATTCAAGAATATCTCTTTCTCCTATGTGCTTTCATCCCTAACCCTAACCCTAACCCTTCCGAAAGTCGGAGAAGCTCAAGGATGGTACCGATCGATGCGCGCAACCCCATTTAGTGGGGGTAGAGCCTACTTGCAAGTCTCTCCGACCTTCACAAAAAAAGTTATTCAAGAATATCTCCTCAGATTTGGGGGAATTTCGTCGGTCGACCTCTTCCGAAGGTCGTACAAGCTCGGGGATGGTACCAATCGATCCGCAGGACCCAAATTAGTCCAGATGCAACCACTTTCCAAGTCTCTCCGACCTTCACAAAAAAAGTTATTCAAGAATATCTCTTTCTCCTATGTGCTTTCATCCCTAACCCTAACCCTAACCCTTCCGAAAGTCGGAGAAGCTCAAGGATGGTACCGATCGATGCGCGCTACCCCATTTAGTGGGGGTAGAGCCTACTTGCAAGTCTCTCCGACCTTCACAAAAAAAGTTATTCAAGAATATCTCTTTCTCCTATGTGCTTTCATCCCTAACCCTAACCCTTCCGAAAGTCGGAGAAGCTCAAGGATGGTACCGATCGATGCGCGCAACCCCATTTAGTGGGGGTAGAGCCTACTTGCAAGTCTCTCCGACCTTCACAAAAAAAGTTATTCAAGAATATCTCCTCAGATTTGGGGGAATTTCGTCGGTCGACCTCTTCCGAAGGTCGTACAAGCTCGGGGATGGTACCAATCGATCCGCAGGACCCAAATTAGTCCAGATGCAACCACTTTCCAAGTCTCTCCGACCTTCACAAAAAACGTTATTCAAGAATATCTCTTTCTCCTATGTGCTTTCATCCCTAACCCTAACCCTAACCCTTCCGAAAGTCGGAGAAGCTCAAGGATGGTACCGATCGATGCGCGCAACCCCATTTAGTGGGGGTAGAGCCTACTTGCAAGTCTCTCCGACCTTCACAAAAAAAGTTATTCAAGAATATCTCCTCAGATTTGGGGGAATTTCGTCGGTCGACCTCTTCCGAAGGTCGTACAAGCTCGGGGATGGTACCAATCGATCCGCAGGACCCAAATTAGTCCAGATGCAACCACTTTCCAAGTCTCTCCGACCTTCACAAAAAAAGTTATTCAAGAATATCTCTTTCTCCTATGTGCTTTCATCCCTAACCCTAACCCTAACCCTTCCGAAAGTCGGAGAAGCTCAAGGATGGTACCGATCGATGCGCGCTACCCCATTTAGTGGGGGTAGAGCCTACTTGCAAGTCTCTCCGACCTTCACAAAAAAAGTTATTCAAGAATATCTCTTTCTCCTATGTGCTTTCATCCCTAACCCTAACCCTAACCCTTCCGAAAGTCGGAGAAGCTCAAGGATGGTACCGATCGATGCGCGCAACCCCATTTAGTGGGGGTAGAGCCTACTTGCAAGTCTCTCCGACCTTCACAAAAAAAGTTATTCAAGAATATCTCCTCAGATTTGGGGGAATTTCGTCGGTCGACCTCTTCCGAAGGTCGTACAAGCTCGGGGATGGTACCAATCGATCCGCAGGACCCAAATTAGTCCAGATGCAACCACTTTTCAAGTCTCTCCGACCTTCACAAACAAAGTTATTTAAGAATATCTCTTTCTCCTATGTGCTTTCATCCCTAACCCTAACCCTAACCCTTCCGAAAGTCGGAGAAGCTCAAGGATGGTACCGATCGATGCGCGCTACCCCATTTAGTGGGGGTAGAGCCTACTTGCAAGTCTCTCCGACCTTCACAAAAAAAGTTATTCAAGAATATCTCCTCAGATTTGGGGGAATTTCGTCGGTCGACCTCTTCCGAAGGTCGTACAAGCTCGGGGATGGTACCAATCGATCCGCAGGACCCAAATTAGTCCAGATGCAACCACTTTCCAAGTCTCTCCGACCTTCACAAAAAAAGTTATTCAAGAATATCTCTTTCTCCTATGTGCTTTCATCCCTAACCCTAACCCTAACCCTTCCGAAAGTCGGAGAAGCTCAAGGATGGTACCGATCGATGCGCGCTACCCCATTTAGTGGGGGTAGAGCCTACTTGCAAGTCTCTCCGACCTTCACAAAAAAAGTTATTCAAGAATATCTCTTTCTCCTATGTGCTTTCATCCCTAACCCTAACCCTAACCCTTCCGAAAGTCGGAGAAGCTCAAGGATGGTACCGATCGATGCGCGCAACCACATTTAGTGGGGGTAGAGCCTACTTGCAAGTCTCTCCGACCTTCACAAAAAAAGTTATTCAAGAATATCTCCTCAGATTTGGGGGAATTTCGTCGGTCGACCTCTTCCGAAGGTCGTACAAGCTCGGGGATGGTACCAATCGATCCGCAGGACCCAAATTAGTCCAGATGCAACCACTTTCCAAGTCTCTCCGACCTTCAAAAAAAACGTTATTCAAGAATATCTCTTTCTCCTATGTGCTTTCATCCCTAACCCTAACCCTAACCCTTCCGAAAGTCGGAGAAGCTCAAGGATGGTACCGATCGATGCGCGCAACCCCATTTAGTGGGGGTAGAGCCTACTTGCAAGTCTCTCCGACCTTCACAAAAAAAGTTATTCAAGAATATCTCCTCAGATTTGGGGGAATTTCGTCGGTCGACCTCTTCCGAAGGTCGTACAAGCTCGGGGATGGTACCAATCGATCTGCAGGACCCAAATTAGTCCAGATGCAACCACTTTCCAAGTCTCTCCGACCTTCACAAAAAAAGTTATTCAAGAATATCTCCTCAGATTTGGGGGAATTTCGTCGGTAGACCTCTTCCGAAGGTCGTACAAGCTCGGGGATGGTACCAATCGATCTGCAGGACCCAAATTAGTCCAGATGCAACCACTTTCCAAGTCTCTCCGACCTTCACAAAAAAAGTTATTCAAGAATATCTCTTTCTCCTATGTGCTTTCATCCCTAACCCTAACCCTAACCCTTCCGAAAGTCGGAGAAGCTCAAGGATGGTACCGATCGATGCGCGCTACCCCATTTAGTGGGGGTAGAGCCTACTTGCAAGTCTCTCCGACCTTCACAAAAAAAGTTATTCAAGAATATCTCTTTCTCCTATGTGCTTTCATCCCTAACCCTAACCCTAACCCTTCCGAAAGTCGGAGAAGCTCAAGGATGGTACCGATCGATGCGCGCAACCACATTTAGTGGGGGTAGAGCCTACTTGCAAGTCTCTCCGACCTTCACAAAAAAAGTTATTCAAGAATATCTCCTCAGATTTGGGGGAATTTCGTCGGTCGACCTCTTCCGAAGGTCGTACAAGCTCGGGGATGGTACCAATCGATCCGCAGGACCCAAATTAGTCCAGATGCAACCACTTTCCAAGTCTCTCCGACCTTCAAAAAAAACGTTATTCAAGAATATCTCTTTCTCCTATGTGCTTTCATCCCTAACCCTAACCCTAACCCTTCCGAAAGTCGGAGAAGCTCAAGGATGGTACCGATCGATGCGCGCAACCCCATTTAGTGGGGGTAGAGCCTACTTGCAAGTCTCTCCGACCTTCACAAAAAAAGTTATTCAAGAATATCTCCTCAGATTTGGGGGAATTTCGTCGGTCGACCTCTTCCGAAGGTCGTACAAGCTCGGGGATGGTACCAATCGATCTGCAGGACCCAAATTAGTCCAGATGCAACCACTTTCCAAGTCTCTCCGACCTTCACAAAAAAAGTTATTCAAGAATATCTCTTTCTCCTATGTGCTTTCATCCCTAACCCTAACCCTAACCCTTCCGAAAGTCGGAGAAGCTCAAGGATGGTACCGATCGATGCGCGCTACCCCATTTAGTGGGGGTAGAGCCTACTTGCAAGTCTCTCCGACCTTCACAAAAAAAGTTATTCAAGAATATCTCTTTCTCCTATGTGCTTTCATCCCTAACCCTAACCCTAACCCTTCCGAAAGTCGGAGAAGCTCAAAGATGGTACCGATCGATGCGCGCTACCCCATTTAGTGGGGGTAGAGCCTACTTGCAAGTCTCTCCGACCTTCACAAAAAAAGTTATTCAAGAATATCTCTTTCTCCTATGTGCTTTCATCCCTAACCCTAACCCTAACCCTTCCGAAAGTCGGAGAAGCTCAAGGATGGTACCGATCGATGCGCGCTACCCAATTTAGTGGGGGTAGAGCCAACTTGCAAGTCTCTCCGACCTTCACAAAAAAAGTTATTCAAGAATATCTCTTTCTCCTATGTGCTTTCATCCCTAACCCTAACCCTAACCCTTCCAAAAGTCGGAGAAGCTCAAGGATGGTACCGATCGATGCGCGCTACCCCATTTAGTGGGGGTAGAGCCTACTTGCAAGTCTCTCCGACCTTCACAAAAAAAGTTATTCAAGAATATCTCTTTCTCCTATGTGCTTTCATCCCTAACCCTAACCCTAACCCTTCCGAAAGTCGGAGAAGCTCAAGGATGGTACCGATCGATGCGCGCTACCCCATTTAGTGGGGGTAGAGCCTACTTGCAAGTCTCTCCGACCTTCACAAAAAAAGTTATTCAAGAATATCTCCTCAGATTTGGGGGAATTTCGTCGGTCGACCTCTTCCGAAGGTCGTACAAGCTCGGGGATGGTACCAATCGATCCGCAGGACCCAAATTAGTCCAGATGCAACCACTTTCCAAGTCTCTCCGACCTTCACAAAAAAAGTTATTCAAGAATATCTCTTTCTCCTATGTGCTTTCATCCCTAACCCTAACCCTAACCCTTCCGAAAGTCGGAGAAGCTCAAGGATGGTACCGATCGATGCGCGCAACCCCATTTAGTGGGGGTAAAGCCTACTTGCAAGTCTCTCCGACCTTCACAAAAAAAGTTATTCAAGAATATCTCCTCAGATTTGGGGGAATTTCGTCGGTCGACCTCTTCCGAAGGTCGTACAAGCTCGGGGATGGTACCAATCGATCCGCAGGACCCAAATTAGTCCAGATGCAACCACTTTCCAAGTCTCTCCGACCTTCACAAAAAAAGTTATTCAAGAATATCTCTTTCTCCTATGTGCTTTCATCCCTAACCCTAACCCTAACCCTTCCGAAAGTCGGAGAAGCTCAAGGATGGTACCGATCGATGCGCGCTACCCCATTTAGTGGGGGTAGAGCCTACTTGCAAGTCTCTCCGACCTTCACAAAAAAAGTTATTCAAGAATATCTCTTTCTCCTATGTGCTTTCATCCCTAACCCTAACCCTAACCCTTCCGAAAGTCGGAGAAGCTCAAGGATGGTACTGATCGATGCGCGCTACCCCATTTAGTGGGGGTAAAGCCTACTTGCAAGTCTCTCCGACCTTCACAAAAAAAGTTATTCAAGAATATCTCCTCAGATTTGGGGGAATTTCGTCGGTCGACCTCTTCCGAAGGTCGTACAAGCTCGGGGATGGTACCAATCGATCTGCAGGACCCAAATTAGTCCAGATGCAACCACTTTCCAAGTCTCTCCGACCTTCACAAAAAAAGTTATTCAAGAATATCTCTTTCTCCTATGTGCTTTCATCCCTAACCCTAACCCTAACCCTTCCGAAAGTCGGAGAAGCTCAAGGATGGTACCGATCGATGCGCGCAACCCCATTTAGTGGGGGTAGAGCCTACTTGCAAGTCTCTCCGACCTTCACAAAAAAAGTTATTCAAGAATATCTCCTCAGATTTGGGGGAATTTCGTCGGTCGACCTCTTCCGAAGGTCGTACAAGCTCGGGGATGGTACCAATCGATCCGCAGGACCCAAATTAGTCCAGATGCAACCACTTTCCAAGTCTCTCCGACCTTCACAAAAAAAGTTATTCAAGAATATCTCTTTCTCCTATGTGCTTTCATCCCTAACCCTAACCCTAACCCTTCCGAAAGTCGGAGAAGCTCAAGGATGGTACCGATCGATGCGCGCTACCCCATTTAGTGGGGGTAGAGCCTACTTGCAAGTCTCTCCGACCTTCACAAAAAAAGTTATTCAAGAATATCTCTTTCTCCTATGTGCTTTCATCCCTAACCCTAACCCTAACCCTTCCGAAAGTCGGAGAAGCTCAAGGATGGTACCGATCGATGCGCGCAACCCCATTTAGTGGGGGTAGAGCCTACTTGCAAGTCTCTCCGACCTTCACAAAAAAAGTTATTCAAGAATATCTCCTCAGATTTGGGGGAATTTCGTCGGTCGACCTCTTCCGAAGGTCGTACAAGCTCGGGGATGGTACCAATCGATCCGCAGGACCCAAATTAGTCCAGATGCAACCACTTTCCAAGTCTCTCCGACCTTCACAAAAAACGTTATTCAAGAATATCTCTTTCTCCTATGTGCTTTCATCCCTAACCCTAACCCTAACCCTTCCGAAAGTCGGAGAAGCTCAAGGATGGTACCGATCGATGCGCGCAACCCCATTTAGTGGGGGTAGAGCCTACTTGCAAGTCTCTCCGACCTTCACAAAAAAAGTTATTCAAGAATATCTCCTCAGATTTGGGGGAATTTCGTCGGTCGACCTCTTCCGAAGGTCGTACAAGCTCGGGGATGGTACCAATCGATCCGCAGGACCCAAATTAGTCCAGATGCAACCACTTTCCAAGTCTCTCCGACCTTCACAAAAAAAGTTATTCAAGAATATCTCTTTCTCCTATGTGCTTTCATCCCTAACCCTAACCCTAACCCTTCCGAAAGTCGGAGAAGCTCAAGGATGGTACCGATCGATGCGCGCTACCCCATTTAGTGGGGGTAGAGCCTACTTGCAAGTCTCTCCGACCTTCACAAAAAAAGTTATTCAAGAATATCTCTTTCTCCTATGTGCTTTCATCCCTAACCCTAACCCTAACCCTTCCGAAAGTCGGAGAAGCTCAAGGATGGTACCGATCGATGCGCGCAACCCCATTTAGTGGGGGTAGAGCCTACTTGCAAGTCTCTCCGACCTTCACAAAAAAAGTTATTCAAGAATATCTCCTCAGATTTGGGGGAATTTCGTCGGTCGACCTCTTCCGAAGGTCGTACAAGCTCGGGGATGGTACCAATCGATCCGCAGGACCCAAATTAGTCCAGATGCAACCACTTTTCAAGTCTCTCCGACCTTCACAAACAAAGTTATTTAAGAATATCTCTTTCTCCTATGTGCTTTCATCCCTAACCCTAACCCTAACCCTTCCGAAAGTCGGAGAAGCTCAAGGATGGTACCGATCGATGCGCGCTACCCCATTTAGTGGGGGTAGAGCCTACTTGCAAGTCTCTCCGACCTTCACAAAAAAAGTTATTCAAGAATATCTCCTCAGATTTGGGGGAATTTCGTCGGTCGACCTCTTCCGAAGGTCGTACAAGCTCGGGGATGGTACCAATCGATCCGCAGGACCCAAATTAGTCCAGATGCAACCACTTTCCAAGTCTCTCCGACCTTCACAAAAAAAGTTATTCAAGAATATCTCTTTCTCCTATGTGCTTTCATCCCTAACCCTAACCCTAACCCTTCCGAAAGTCGGAGAAGCTCAAGGATGGTACCGATCGATGCGCGCTACCCCATTTAGTGGGGGTAGAGCCTACTTGCAAGTCTCTCCGACCTTCACAAAAAAAGTTATTCAAGAATATCTCTTTCTCCTATGTGCTTTCATCCCTAACCCTAACCCTAACCCTTCCGAAAGTCGGAGAAGCTCAAGGATGGTACCGATCGATGCGCGCAACCACATTTAGTGGGGGTAGAGCCTACTTGCAAGTCTCTCCGACCTTCACAAAAAAAGTTATTCAAGAATATCTCCTCAGATTTGGGGGAATTTCGTCGGTCGACCTCTTCCGAAGGTCGTACAAGCTCGGGGATGGTACCAATCGATCCGCAGGACCCAAATTAGTCCAGATGCAACCACTTTCCAAGTCTCTCCGACCTTCAAAAAAAACGTTATTCAAGAATATCTCTTTCTCCTATGTGCTTTCATCCCTAACCCTAACCCTAACCCTTCCGAAAGTCGGAGAAGCTCAAGGATGGTACCGATCGATGCGCGCAACCCCATTTAGTGGGGGTAGAGCCTACTTGCAAGTCTCTCCGACCTTCACAAAAAAAGTTATTCAAGAATATCTCCTCAGATTTGGGGGAATTTCGTCGGTCGACCTCTTCCGAAGGTCGTACAAGCTCGGGGATGGTACCAATCGATCTGCAGGACCCAAATTAGTCCAGATGCAACCACTTTCCAAGTCTCTCCGACCTTCACAAAAAAAGTTATTCAAGAATATCTCCTCAGATTTGGGGGAATTTCGTCGGTAGACCTCTTCCGAAGGTCGTACAAGCTCGGGGATGGTACCAATCGATCTGCAGGACCCAAATTAGTCCAGATGCAACCACTTTCCAAGTCTCTCCGACCTTCACAAAAAAAGTTATTCAAGAATATCTCTTTCTCCTATGTGCTTTCATCCCTAACCCTAACCCTAACCCTTCCGAAAGTCGGAGAAGCTCAAGGATGGTACCGATCGATGCGCGCTACCCCATTTAGTGGGGGTAGAGCCTACTTGCAAGTCTCTCCGACCTTCACAAAAAAAGTTATTCAAGAATATCTCTTTCTCCTATGTGCTTTCATCCCTAACCCTAACCCTAACCCTTCCGAAAGTCGGAGAAGCTCAAGGATGGTACCGATCGATGCGCGCAACCACATTTAGTGGGGGTAGAGCCTACTTGCAAGTCTCTCCGACCTTCACAAAAAAAGTTATTCAAGAATATCTCCTCAGATTTGGGGGAATTTCGTCGGTCGACCTCTTCCGAAGGTCGTACAAGCTCGGGGATGGTACCAATCGATCCGCAGGACCCAAATTAGTCCAGATGCAACCACTTTCCAAGTCTCTCCGACCTTCAAAAAAAACGTTATTCAAGAATATCTCTTTCTCCTATGTGCTTTCATCCCTAACCCTAACCCTAACCCTTCCGAAAGTCGGAGAAGCTCAAGGATGGTACCGATCGATGCGCGCAACCCCATTTAGTGGGGGTAGAGCCTACTTGCAAGTCTCTCCGACCTTCACAAAAAAAGTTATTCAAGAATATCTCCTCAGATTTGGGGGAATTTCGTCGGTCGACCTCTTCCGAAGGTCGTACAAGCTCGGGGATGGTACCAATCGATCTGCAGGACCCAAATTAGTCCAGATGCAACCACTTTCCAAGTCTCTCCGACCTTCACAAAAAAAGTTATTCAAGAATATCTCTTTCTCCTATGTGCTTTCATCCCTAACCCTAACCCTAACCCTTCCGAAAGTCGGAGAAGCTCAAGGATGGTACCGATCGATGCGCGCTACCCCATTTAGTGGGGGTAGAGCCTACTTGCAAGTCTCTCCGACCTTCACAAAAAAAGTTATTCAAGAATATCTCTTTCTCCTATGTGCTTTCATCCCTAACCCTAACCCTAACCCTTCCGAAAGTCGGAGAAGCTCAAAGATGGTACCGATCGATGCGCGCTACCCCATTTAGTGGGGGTAGAGCCTACTTGCAAGTCTCTCCGACCTTCACAAAAAAAGTTATTCAAGAATATCTCTTTCTCCTATGTGCTTTCATCCCTAACCCTAACCCTAACCCTTCCGAAAGTCGGAGAAGCTCAAGGATGGTACCGATCGATGCGCGCTACCCAATTTAGTGGGGGTAGAGCCAACTTGCAAGTCTCTCCGACCTTCACAAAAAAAGTTATTCAAGAATATCTCTTTCTCCTATGTGCTTTCATCCCTAACCCTAACCCTAACCCTTCCAAAAGTCGGAGAAGCTCAAGGATGGTACCGATCGATGCGCGCTACCCCATTTAGTGGGGGTAGAGCCTACTTGCAAGTCTCTCCGACCTTCACAAAAAAAGTTATTCAAGAATATCTCTTTCTCCTATGTGCTTTCATCCCTAACCCTAACCCTAACCCTTCCGAAAGTCGGAGAAGCTCAAGGATGGTACTGATCGATGCGCGCTACCCCATTTAGTGGGGGTAGAGCCTACTTGCAAGTCTCTCCGACCTTCACAAAAAAAGTTATTCAAGAATATCTCCTCAGATTTGGGGGAATTTCGTCGGTCGACCTCTTCCGAAGGTCGTACAAGCTCGGGGATGGTACCAATCGATCTGCAGGACCCAAATTAGTCCAGATGCAACCACT
The DNA here is from genome assembly GCF_963576545.1 of Limanda limanda. Lineage (NCBI taxonomy): Eukaryota > Metazoa > Chordata > Actinopteri > Pleuronectiformes > Pleuronectidae > Limanda > Limanda limanda. Next base: position 68,259 of record NW_026870675.1, on the reverse strand, counting down.
TTCCAAGTCTCTCCGACCTTCACAAAAAAAGTTATTCAAGAATATCTCTTTCTCCTATGTGCTTTCATCCCTAACCCTAACCCTAACCCTTCCGAAAGTCGGAGAAGCTCAAGGATGGTACCGATCGATGCGCGCAACCCCATTTAGTGGGGGTAGAGCCTACTTGCAAGTCTCTCCGACCTTCACAAAAAAAGTTATTCAAGAATATCTCCTCAGATTTGGGGGAATTTCGTCGGTCGACCTCTTCCGAAGGTCGTACAAGCTCGGGGATGGTACCAATCGATCCGCAGGACCCAAATTAGTCCAGATGCAACCACTTTCCAAGTCTCTCCGACCTTCACAAAAAAAGTTATTCAAGAATATCTCTTTCTCCTATGTGCTTTCATCCCTAACCCTAACCCTAACCCTTCCGAAAGTCGGAGAAGCTCAAGGATGGTACCGATCGATGCGCGCTACCCCATTTAGTGGGGGTAGAGCCTACTTGCAAGTCTCTCCGACCTTCACAAAAAAAGTTATTCAAGAATATCTCTTTCTCCTATGTGCTTTCATCCCTAACCCTAACCCTAACCCTTCCGAAAGTCGGAGAAGCTCAAGGATGGTACCGATCGATGCGCGCAACCCCATTTAGTGGGGGTAGAGCCTACTTGCAAGTCTCTCCGACCTTCACAAAAAAAGTTATTCAAGAATATCTCCTCAGATTTGGGGGAATTTCGTCGGTCGACCTCTTCCGAAGGTCGTACAAGCTCGGGGATGGTACCAATCGATCCGCAGGACCCAAATTAGTCCAGATGCAACCACTTTCCAAGTCTCTCCGACCTTCACAAAAAACGTTATTCAAGAATATCTCTTTCTCCTATGTGCTTTCATCCCTAACCCTAACCCTAACCCTTCCGAAAGTCGGAGAAGCTCAAGGATGGTACCGATCGATGCGCGCAACCCCATTTAGTGGGGGTAGAGCCTACTTGCAAGTCTCTCCGACCTTCACAAAAAAAGTTATTCAAGAATATCTCCTCAGATTTGGGGGAATTTCGTCGGTCGACCTCTTCCGAAGGTCGTACAAGCTCGGGGATGGTACCAATCGATCCGCAGGACCCAAATTAGTCCAGATGCAACCACTTTCCAAGTCTCTCCGACCTTCACAAAAAAAGTTATTCAAGAATATCTCTTTCTCCTATGTGCTTTCATCCCTAACCCTAACCCTAACCCTTCCGAAAGTCGGAGAAGCTCAAGGATGGTACCGATCGATGCGCGCTACCCCATTTAGTGGGGGTAGAGCCTACTTGCAAGTCTCTCCGACCTTCACAAAAAAAGTTATTCAAGAATATCTCTTTCTCCTATGTGCTTTCATCCCTAACCCTAACCCTAACCCTTCCGAAAGTCGGAGAAGCTCAAGGATGGTACCGATCGATGCGCGCAACCCCATTTAGTGGGGGTAGAGCCTACTTGCAAGTCTCTCCGACCTTCACAAAAAAAGTTATTCAAGAATATCTCCTCAGATTTGGGGGAATTTCGTCGGTCGACCTCTTCCGAAGGTCGTACAAGCTCGGGGATGGTACCAATCGATCCGCAGGACCCAAATTAGTCCAGATGCAACCACTTTCCAAGTCTCTCCGACCTTCACAAACAAAGTTATTTAAGAATATCTCTTTCTCCTATGTGCTTTCATCCCTAACCCTAACCCTAACCCTTCCGAAAGTCGGAGAAGCTCAAGGATGGTACCGATCGATGCGCGCTACCCCATTTAGTGGGGGTAGAGCCTACTTGCAAGTCTCTCCGACCTTCACAAAAAAAGTTATTCAAGAATATCTCCTCAGATTTGGGGGAATTTCGTCGGTCGACCTCTTCCGAAGGTCGTACAAGCTCGGGGATGGTACCAATCGATCTGCAGGACCCAAATTAGTCCAGATGCAACCACTTTCCAAGTCTCTCCGACCTTCACAAAAAAAGTTATTCAAGAATATCTCTTTCTCCTATGTGCTTTCATCCCTAACCCTAACCCTAACCCTTCCGAAAGTCGGAGAAGCTCAAGGATGGTACCGATCGATGCGCGCAACCCCATTTAGTGGGGGTAGAGCCTACTTGCAAGTCTCTCCGACCTTCACAAAAAAAGTTATTCAAGAATATCTCCTCAGATTTGGGGGAATTTCGTCGGTCGACCTCTTCCGAAGGTCGTACAAGCTCGGGGATGGTACCAATCGATCCGCAGGACCCAAATTAGTCCAGATGCAACCACTTTCCAAGTCTCTCCGACCTTCACAAAAAAAGTTATTCAAGAATATCTCTTTCTCCTATGTGCTTTCATCCCTAACCCTAACCCTAACCCTTCCGAAAGTCGGAGAAGCTCAAGGATGGTACCGATCGATGCGCGCTACCCCATTTAGTGGGGGTAGAGCCTACTTGCAAGTCTCTCCGACCTTCACAAAAAAAGTTATTCAAGAATATCTCTTTCTCCTATGTGCTTTCATCCCTAACCCTAACCCTAACCCTTCCGAAAGTCGGAGAAGCTCAAGGATGGTACCGATCGATGCGCGCAACCACATTTAGTGGGGGTAGAGCCTACTTGCAAGTCTCTCCGACCTTCACAAAAAAAGTTATTCAAGAATATCTCCTCAGATTTGGGGGAATTTCGTCGGTCGACCTCTTCCGAAGGTCGTACAAGCTCGGGGATGGTACCAATCGATCCGCAGGACCCAAATTAGTCCAGATGCAACCACTTTCCAAGTCTCTCCGACCTTCAAAAAAAACGTTATTCAAGAATATCTCTTTCTCCTATGTGCTTTCATCCCTAACCCTAACCCTAACCCTTCCGAAAGTCGGAGAAGCTCAAGGATGGTACCGATCGATGCGCGCAACCCCATTTAGTGGGGGTAGAGCCTACTTGCAAGTCTCTCCGACCTTCACAAAAAAAGTTATTCAAGAATATCTCCTCAGATTTGGGGGAATTTCGTCGGTCGACCTCTTCCGAAGGTCGTACAAGCTCGGGGATGGTACCAATCGATCTGCAGGACCCAAATTAGTCCAGATGCAACCACTTTCCAAGTCTCTCCGACCTTCACAAAAAAAGTTATTCAAGAATATCTCTTTCTCCTATGTGCTTTCATCCCTAACCCTAACCCTAACCCTTCCGAAAGTCGGAGAAGCTCAAGAATGGTACCGATCGATGCGCGCTACCCCATTTAGTGGGGGTAGAGCCTACTTGCAAGTCTCTCCGACCTTCACAAAAAAAGTTATTCAAGAATATCTCTTTCTCCTATGTGCTTTCATCCCTAACCCTAACCCTAACCCTTCCGAAAGTCGGAGAAGCTCAAGGATGGTACCGATCGATGCGCGCTACCCCATTTAGTGGGGGTAGAGCCTACTTGCAAGTCTCTCCGACCTTCACAAAAAAAGTTATTCAAGAATATCTCTTTCTCCTATGTGCTTTCATCCCTAACCCTAACCCTAACCCTTCCGAAAGTCGGAGAAGCTCAAGGATGGTACCGATCGATGCGCGCTACCCAATTTAGTGGGGGTAGAGCCAACTTGCAAGTCTCTCCGACCTTCACAAAAAAAGTTATTCAAGAATATCTCTTTCTCCTATGTGCTTTCATCCCTAACCCTAACCCTAACCCTTCCAAAAGTCGGAGAAGCTCAAGGATGGTACCGATCGATGCGCGCTACCCCATTTAGTGGGGGTAGAGCCTACTTGCAAGTCTCTCCGACCTTCACAAAAAAAGTTATTCAAGAATATCTCTTTCTCCTATGTGCTTTCATCCCTAACCCTAACCCTAACCCTTCCGAAAGTCGGAGAAGCTCAAGGATGGTACCGATCGATGCGCGCTACCCCATTTAGTGGGGGTAGAGCCTACTTGCAAGTCTCTCCGACCTTCACAAAAAAAGTTATTCAAGAATATCTCCTCAGATTTGGGGGAATTTCGTCGGTCGACCTCTTCCGAAGGTCGTACAAGCTCGGGGATGGTACCAATCGATCCGCAGGACCCAAATTAGTCCAGATGCAACCACTTTCCAAGTCTCTCCGACCTTCACAAAAAAAGTTATTCAAGAATATCTCTTTCTCCTATGTGCTTTCAGCCCTAACCCTAACCCTAACCCTTCCGAAAGTCGGAGAAGCTCAAGGATGGTACCGATCGATGCGCGCTACCCCATTTAGTGGGGGTAGAGCCTACTTGCAAGTCTCTCCGACCTTCACAAAAAAAGTTATTCAAGAATATCTCTTTCTCCTATGTGCTTTCATCCCTAACCCTAACCCTAACCCTTCCGAAAGTCGGAGAAGCTCAAGGATGGTACCGATCGATGCGCGCTACCCCATTTAGTGGGGGTAGAGCCGACTTGCAAGTCTCTCCGACCTTCACAAAAAAAGTTATTCAAGAATATCTCTTTCTCCTATGTGCTTTCATCCCTAACCCTAACCCTAACCCTTCCGAAAGTCGGAGAAGCTCAAGGATGGTACCGATCGATGCGCGCTACCCCATTTAGTGGGGGTAGAGCCTACTTGCAAGTCTCTCCGACCTTCACAAAAAAAGTTATTCAAGAATATCTCCTCAGATTTGGGGGAATTTCGTCGGTCGACCCTTTCCGAAGGTCGTACAAGCTCGGGGATGGTACCAATCGATCCGCAGGACCCAAATTAGTCCAGATGCAACCACTTTCCAAGTCTCTCCGACCTTCACAAAAAAAGTTATTCAAGAATATCTCTTTCTCCTATGTGCTTTCATCCCTAACCCTAACCCTAACCCTTCCGAAAGTCGGAGAAGCTCAAGGATGGTACCGATCGATGCGCGCTACCCCATTTAGTGGGGGTAGAGCCTACTTGCAAGTCTCTCCGACCTTCACAAAAAAAGTTATTCAAGAATATCTCCTCAGATTTGGGGGAATTTCGTCGGTCGACCTCTTCCGAAGGTCGTACAAGCTCGGGGATGGTACCAATCGATCTGCAGGACCCAAATTAGTCCAGATGCAACCACTTTCCAAGTCTCTCCGACCTTCACAAAAAAAGTTATTCAAGAATATCTCTTTCTCCTATGTGCTTTCATCCCTAACCCTAACCCTAACCCTTCCGAAAGTCGGAGAAGCTCAAGGATGGTACCGATCGATGCGCGCAACCCCATTTAGTGGGGGTAGAGCCTACTTGCAAGTCTCTCCGACCTTCACAAAAAAAGTTATTCAAGAATATCTCCTCAGATTTGGGGGAATTTCGTCGGTCGACCTCTTTCGAAGGTCGTACAAGCTCGGGGATGGTACCAATCGATCCGCAGGACCCAAATTAGTCCAGATGCAACCACTTTCCAAGTCTCTCCGACCTTCACAAAAAAAGTTATTCAAGAATATCTCTTTCTCCTATGTGCTTTCATCCCTAACCCTAACCCTAACCCTTCCGAAAGTCGGAGAAGCTCAAGGATGGTACCGATCGATGCGCGCTACCCCATTTAGTGGGGGTAGAGCCTACTTGCAAGTCTCTCCGACCTTCACAAAAAAAGTTATTCAAGAATATCTCTTTCTCCTATGTGCTTTCATCCCTAACCCTAACCCTAACCCTTCCGAAAGTCGGAGAAGCTCAAGGATGGTACCGATCGATGCGCGCTACCCCATTTAGTGGGGGTAGAGCCTACTTGCAAGTCTCTCCGACCTTCACAAAAAAAGTTATTCAAGAATATCTCCTCAGATTTGGGGGAATTTCGTCGGTCGACCTCTTCCGAAGGTCGTACAAGCTCGGGGATGGTACCAATCGATCTGCAGGACCCAAATTAGTCCAGATGCAACCACTTTCCAAGTCTCTCCGACCTTCACAAAAAAAGTTATTCAAGAATATCTCTTTCTCCTATGTGCTTTCATCCCTAACCCTAACCCTAACCCTTCCGAAAGTCGGAGAAGCTCAAGGATGGTACCGATCGATGCGCGCAACCCCATTTAGTGGGGGTAGAGCCTACTTGCAAGTCTCTCCGACCTTCACAAAAAAAGTTATTCAAGAATATCTCCTCAGATTTGGGGGAATTTCGTCGGTCGACCTCTTCCGAAGGTCGTACAAGCTCGGGGATGGTACCAATCGATCCGCAGGACCCAAATTAGTCCAGATGCAACCACTTTCCAAGTCTCTCCGACCTTCACAAAAAAAGTTATTCAAGAATATCTCTTTCTCCTATGTGCTTTCATCCCTAACCCTAACCCTAACCCTTCCGAAAGTCGGAGAAGCTCAAGGATGGTACCGATCGATGCGCGCTACCCCATTTAGTGGGGGTAGAGCCTACTTGCAAGTCTCTCCGACCTTCACAAAAAAAGTTATTCAAGAATATCTCTTTCTCCTATGTGCTTTCATCCCTAACCCTAACCCTAACCCTTCCGAAAGTCGGAGAAGCTCAAGGATGGTACCGATCGATGCGCGCAACCCCATTTAGTGGGGGTAGAGCCTACTTGCAAGTCTCTCCGACCTTCACAAAAAAAGTTATTCAAGAATATCTCCTCAGATTTGGGGGAATTTCGTCGGTCGACCTCTTCCGAAGGTCGTACAAGCTCGGGGATGGTACCAATCGATCCGCAGGACCCAAATTAGTCCAGATGCAACCACTTTCCAAGTCTCTCCGACCTTCACAAAAAACGTTATTCAAGAATATCTCTTTCTCCTATGTGCTTTCATCCCTAACCCTAACCCTAACCCTTCCGAAAGTCGGAGAAGCTCAAGGATGGTACCGATCGATGCGCGCAACCCCATTTAGTGGGGGTAGAGCCTACTTGCAAGTCTCTCCGACCTTCACAAAAAAAGTTATTCAAGAATATCTCCTCAGATTTGGGGGAATTTCGTCGGTCGACCTCTTCCGAAGGTCGTACAAGCTCGGGGATGGTACCAATCGATCTGCAGGACCCAAATTAGTCCAGATGCAACCACTTTCCAAGTCTCTCCGACCTTCACAAAAAAAGTTATTCAAGAATATCTCTTTCTCCTATGTGCTTTCATCCCTAACCCTAACCCTAACCCTTCCGAAAGTCGGAGAAGCTCAAGGATGGTACCGATCGATGCGCGCTACCCCATTTAGTGGGGGTAGAGCCTACTTGCAAGTCTCTCCGACCTTCACAAAAAAAGTTATTCAAGAATATCTCTTTCTCCTATGTGCTTTCATCCCTAACCCTAACCCTAACCCTTCCGAAAGTCGGAGAAGCTCAAGGATGGTACCGATCGATGCGCGCAACCCCATTTAGTGGGGGTAGAGCCTACTTGCAAGTCTCTCCGACCTTCACAAAAAAAGTTATTCAAGAATATCTCCTCAGATTTGGGGGAATTTCGTCGGTCGACCTCTTCCGAAGGTCGTACAAGCTCGGGGATGGTACCAATCGATCCGCAGGACCCAAATTAGTCCAGATGCAACCACTTTCCAAGTCTCTCCGACCTTCACAAAAAACGTTATTCAAGAATATCTCTTTCTCCTATGTGCTTTCATCCCTAACCCTAACCCTAACCCTTCCGAAAGTCGGAGAAGCTCAAGGATGGTACCGATCGATGCGCGCAACCCCATTTAGTGGGGGTAGAGCCTACTTGCAAGTCTCTCCGACCTTCACAAAAAAAGTTATTCAAGAATATCTCCTCAGATTTGGGGGAATTTCGTCGGTCGACCTCTTCCGAAGGTCGTACAAGCTCGGGGATGGTACCAATCGATCTGCAGGACCCAAATTAGTCCAGATGCAACCACTTTCCAAGTCTCTCCGACCTTCACAAAAAAAGTTATTCAAGAATATCTCTTTCTCCTATGTGCTTTCATCCCTAACCCTAACCCTAACCCTTCCGAAAGTCGGAGAAGCTCAAGGATGGTACCGATCGATGCGCGCTACCCCATTTAGTGGGGGTAGAGCCTACTTGCAAGTCTCTCCGACCTTCACAAAAAAAGTTATTCAAGAATATCTCTTTCTCCTATGTGCTTTCATCCCTAACCCTAACCCTAACCCTTCCGAAAGTCGGAGAAGCTCAAGGATGGTACCGATCGATGCGCGCAACCCCATTTAGTGGGGGTAGAGCCTACTTGCAAGTCTCTCCGACCTTCACAAAAAAAGTTATTCAAGAATATCTCCTCAGATTTGGGGGAATTTCGTCGGTCGACCTCTTCCGAAGGTCGTACAAGCTCGGGGATGGTACCAATCGATCCGCAGGACCCAAATTAGTCCAGATGCAACCACTTTCCAAGTCTCTCCGACCTTCACAAAAAAAGTTATTCAAGAATATCTCTTTCTCCTATGTGCTTTCATCCCTAACCCTAACCCTAACCCTTCCGAAAGTCGGAGAAGCTCAAGGATGGTACCGATCGATGCGCGCTACCCCATTTAGTGGGGGTAGAGCCTACTTGCAAGTCTCTCCGACCTTCACAAAAAAAGTTATTCAAGAATATCTCCTCAGATTTGGGGGAATTTCGTCGGTCGACCTCTTCCGAAGGTCGTACAAGCTCGGGGATGGTACCAATCGATCCGCAGGACCCAAATTAGTCCAGATGCAACCACTTTCCAAGTCTCTCCGACCTTCACAAAAAAAGTTATTCAAGAATATCTCTTTCTCCTATGTGCTTTCATCCCTAACCCTAACCCTAACCCTTCCGAAAGTCGGAGAAGCTCAAGGATGGTACCGATCGATGCGCGCTACCCCATTTAGTGGGGGTAGAGCCTACTTGCAAGTCTCTCCGACCTTCACAAAAAAAGTTATTCAAGAATATCTCTTTCTCCTATGTGCTTTCATCCCTAACCCTAACCCTAACCCTTCCGAAAGTCGGAGAAGCTCAAGGATGGTACCGATCGATGCGCGCTACCCCATTTAGTGGGGGTAGAGCCTACTTGCAAGTCTCTCCGACATTCACAAAAAAAGTTATTCAAGAATATCTCCTCAGATTTGGGGGAATTTCGTCGGTCGACCTCTTCCGAAGGTCGTACAAGCTCGGGGATGGTACCAATCGATCTGCAGGACCCAAATTAGTCCAGATGCAACCACTTTCCAAGTCTCTCCGACCTTCACAAAAAAAGTTATTCAAGAATATCTCTTTCTCCTATGTGCTTTCATCCCTAACCCTAACCCTAACCCTTCCGAAAGTCGGAGAAGCTCAAGGATGGTACCGATCGATGCGCGCAACCCCATTTAGTGGGGGTAGAGCCTACTTGCAAGTCTCTCCGACCTTCACAAAAAAAGTTATTCAAGAATATCTCCTCAGATTTGGGGGAATTTCGTCGGTCGACCTCTTCCGAAGGTCGTACAAGCTCGGGGATGGTACCAATCGATCCGCAGGACCCAAATTAGTCCAGATGCAACCACTTTCCAAGTCTCTCCGACCTTCACAAAAAAAGTTATTCAAGAATATCTCTTTCTCCTATGTGCTTTCATCCCTAACCCTAACCCTAACCCTTCCGAAAGTCGGAGAAGCTCAAGGATGGTACCGATCGATGCGCGCTACCCCATTTAGTGGGGGTAGAGCCTACTTGCAAGTCTCTCCGACCTTCACAAAAAAAGTTATTCAAGAATATCTCTTTCTCCTATGTGCTTTCATCCCTAACCCTAACCCTAACCCTTCCGAAAGTCGGAGAAGCTCAAGGATGGTACCGATCGATGCGCGCAACCCCATTTAGTGGGGGTAGAGCCTACTTGCAAGTCTCTCCGACCTTCACAAAAAAAGTTATTCAAGAATATCTCCTCAGATTTGGGGGAATTTCGTCGGTCGACCTCTTCCGAAGGTCGTACAAGCTCGGGGATGGTACCAATCGATCTGCAGGACCCAAATTAGTCCAGATGCAACCACTTTCCAAGTCTCTCCGACCTTCACAAAAAACGTTATTCAAGAATATCTCTTTCTCCTATGTGCTTTCATCCCTAACCCTAACCCTAACCCTTCCGAAAGTCGGAGAAGCTCAAGGATGGTACCGATCGATGCGCGCAACCCCATTTAGTGGGGGTAGAGCCTACTTGCAAGTCTCTCCGACCTTCACAAAAAAAGTTATTCAAGAATATCTCCTCAGATTTGGGGGAATTTCGTCGGTCGACCTCTTCCGAAGGTCGTACAAGCTCGGGGATGGTACCAATCGATCCGCAGGACCCAAATTAGTCCAGATGCAACCACTTTCCAAGTCTCTCCGACCTTCACAAAAAAAGTTATTCAAGAATATCTCTTTCTCCTATGTGCTTTCATCCCTAACCCTAACCCTAACCCTTCCGAAAGTCGGAGAAGCTCAAGGATGGTACCGATCGATGCGCGCTACCCCATTTAGTGGGGGTAGAGCCTACTTGCAAGTCTCTCCGACCTTCACAAAAAAAGTTATTCAAGAATATCTCTTTCTCCTATGTGCTTTCATCCCTAACCCTAACCCTAACCCTTCCGAAAGTCGGAGAAGCTCAAGGATGGTACCGATCGATGCGCGCAACCCCATTTAGTGGGGGTAGAGCCTACTTGCAAGTCTCTCCGACCTTCACAAAAAAAGTTATTCAAGAATATCTCCTCAGATTTGGGGGAATTTCGTCGGTCGACCTCTTCCGAAGGTCGTACAAGCTCGGGGATGGTACCAATCGATCTGCAGGACCCAAATTAGTCCAGATGCAACCACTTTCCAAGTCTCTCCGACCTTCACAAAAAACGTTATTCAAGAATATCTCTTTCTCCTATGTGCTTTCATCCCTAACCCTAACCCTAACCCTTCCGAAAGTCGGAGAAGCTCAAGGATGGTACCGATCGATGCGCGCAACCCCATTTAGTGGGGGTAGAGCCTACTTGCAAGTCTCTCCGACCTTCACAAAAAAAGTTATTCAAGAATATCTCCTCAGATTTGGGGGAATTTCGTCGGTCGACCTCTTCCGAAGGTCGTACAAGCTCGGGGATGGTACCAATCGATCCGCAGGACCCAAATTAGTCCAGATGCAACCACTTTCCAAGTCTCTCCGACCTTCACAAAAAAAGTTATTCAAGAATATCTCTTTCTCCTATGTGCTTTCATCCCTAACCCTAACCCTAACCCTTCCGAAAGTCGGAGAAGCTCAAGGATGGTACCGATCGATGCGCGCTACCCCATTTAGTGGGGGTAGAGCCTACTTGCAAGTCTCTCCGACCTTCACAAAAAAAGTTATTCAAGAATATCTCTTTCTCCTATGTGCTTTCATCCCTAACCCTAACCCTAACCCTTCCGAAAGTCGGAGAAGCTCAAGGATGGTACCGATCGATGCGCGCAACCCCATTTAGTGGGGGTAGAGCCTACTTGCAAGTCTCTCCGACCTTCACAAAAAAAGTTATTCAAGAATATCTCCTCAGATTTGGGGGAATTTCGTCGGTCGACCTCTTCCGAAGGTCGTACAAGCTCGGGGATGGTACCAATCGATCCGCAGGACCCAAATTAGTCCAGATGCAACCACTTTCCAAGTCTCTCCGACCTTCACAAAAAAAGTTATTCAAGAATATCTCTTTCTCCTATGTGCTTTCATCCCTAACCCTAACCCTAACCCTTCCGAAAGTCGGAGAAGCTCAAGGATGGTACCGATCGATGCGCGCTACCCCATTTAGTGGGGGTAGAGCCTACTTGCAAGTCTCTCCGACCTTCACAAAAAAAGTTATTCAAGAATATCTCCTCAGATTTGGGGGAATTTCGTCGGTCGACCTCTTCCGAAGGTCGTACAAGCTCGGGGATGGTACCAATCGATCCGCAGGACCCAAATTAGTCCAGATGCAACCACTTTCCAAGTCTCTCCGACCTTCACAAAAAAAGTTATTCAAGAATATCTCTTTCTCCTATGTGCTTTCATCCCTAACCCTAACCCTAACCCTTCCGAAAGTCGGAGAAGCTCAAGGATGGTACCGATCGATGCGCGCAACCCCATTTAGTGGGGGTAGAGCCTACTTGCAAGTCTCTCCGACCTTCACAAAAAAAGTTATTCAAGAATATCTCCTCAGATTTGGGGGAATTTCGTCGGTCGACCTCTTCCGAAGGTCGTACAAGCTCGGGGATGGTACCAATCGATCCGCAGGACCCAAATTAGTCCAGATGCAACCACTTTCCAAGTCTCTCCGACCTTCACAAAAAAAGTTATTCAAGAATATCTCTTTCTCCTATGTGCTTTCATCCCTAACCCTAACCCTAACCCTTCCGAAAGTCGGAGAAGCTCAAGAATGGTACCGATCGATGCGCGCTACCCCATTTAGTGGGGGTAGAGCCTACTTGCAAGTCTCTCCGACCTTCACAAAAAAAGTTATTCAAGAATATCTCTTTCTCCTATGTGCTTTCATCCCTAACCCTAACCCTAACCCTTCCGAAAGTCGGAGAAGCTCAAGGATGGTACCGATCGATGCGCGCTACCCCATTTAGTGGGGGTAGAGCCTACTTGCAAGTCTCTCCGACCTTCACAAAAAAAGTTATTCAAGAATATCTCCTCAGATTTGGGGGAATTTCGTCGGTCGACCTCTTCCGAAGGTCGTACAAGCTCGGGGATGGTACCAATCGATCTGCAGGACCCAAATTAGTCCAGATGCAACCACTTTCCAAGTCTCTCCGACCTTCACAAAAAAAGTTATTCAAGAATATCTCTTTCTCCTATGTGCTTTCATCCCTAACCCTAACCCTAACCCTTCCGAAAGTCGGAGAAGTTCAAGGATGGTACCGATCGATGCGCGCAACCCCATTTAGTGGGGGTAGAGCCTACTTGCAAGTCTCTCCGACCTTCACAAAAAAAGTTATTCAAGAATATCTCCTCAGATTTGGGGGAATTTCGTCGGTCGACCTCTTCCGAAGGTCGTACAAGCTCGGGGATGGTACCAATCGATCCGCAGGACCCAAATTAGTCCAGATGCAACCACTTTCCAAGTCTCTCCGACCTTCACAAAAAAAGTTATTCAAGAATATCTCTTTCTCCTATGTGCTTTCATCCCTAACCCTAACCCTAACCCTTCCGAAAGTCGGAGAAGCTCAAGGATGGTACTGATCGATGCGCGCTACCCCATTTAGTGGGGGTAGAGCCTACTTGCAAGTCTCTCCGACCTTCACAAAAAAAGTTATTCAAGAATATCTCCTCAGATTTGGGGGAATTTCGTCGGTCGACCTCTTCTGAAGGTCGTACAAGCTCGGGGATGGTACCAATCGATCCGCAGGACCCAAATTAGTCCAGATGCAACCACTTTCCAAGTCTCTCCGACCTTCACAAAAAAAGTTATTCAAGAATATCTCTTTCTCCTATGTGCTTTCATCCCTAACCCTAACCCTAACCCTTCCGAAAGTCGGAGAAGCTCAAGGATGGTACCGATCGATGCGCGCTACCCCATTTAGTGGGGGTAGAGCCTACTTGCAAGTCTCTCCGACCTTCACAAAAAAAGTTATTCAAGAATATCTCTTTCTCCTATGTGCTTTCATCCCTAACCCTAACCCTAACCCTTCCGAAAGTCGGAGAAGCTCAAGGATGGTACCGATCGATGCGCGCAACCCCATTTAGTGGGGGTAGAGCCTACTTGCAAGTCTCTCCGACCTTCACAAAAAAAGTTATTCAAGAATATCTCCTCAGATTTGGGGGAATTTCGTCGGTCGACCTCTTCCGAAGGTCGTACAAGCTCGGGGATGGTACCAATCGATCTGCAGGACCCAAATTAGTCCAGATGCAACCACTTTCCAAGTCTCTCCGACCTTCACAAAAAAAGTTATTCAAGAATATCTCTTTCTCCTATGTGCTTTCATCCCTAACCCTAACCCTAACCCTTCCGAAAGTCGGAGAAGCTCAAGGATGGTACCGATCGATGCGCGCTACCCCATTTAGTGGGGGTAGAGCCTACTTGCAAGTCTCTCCGACCTTCACAAAAAAAGTTATTCAAGAATATCTCCTCAGATTTGGGGGAATTTCGTCGGTCGACCTCTTCCGAAGGTCGTACAAGCTCGGGGATGGTACCAATCGATCCGCAGGACCCAAATTAGTCCAGATGCAACCACTTTCCAAGTCTCTCCGACCTTCACAAAAAAAGTTATTCAAGAATATCTCTTTCTCCTATGTGCTTTCATCCCTAACCCTAACCCTAACCCTTCCGAAAGTCGGAGAAGCTCAAGGATGGTACCGATCGATGCGCGCAACCCCATTTAGTGGGGGTAGAGCCTACTTGCAAGTCTCTCCGACCTTCACAAAAAAAGTTATTCAAGAATATCTCCTCAGATTTGGGGGAATTTCGTCGGTCGACCTCTTCCGAAGGTCGTACAAGCTCGGGGATGGTACCAATCGATCCGCAGGACCCAAATTAGTCCAGATGCAACCACTTTCCAAGTCTCTCCGACCTTCACAAAAAAAGTTATTCAAGAATATCTCTTTCTCCTATGTGCTTTCATCCCTAACCCTAACCCTAACCCTTCCCAAAGTCGGAGAAGCTCAAAGATGGTACCGATCGATGCGCGCTACCCCATTTAGTGGGGGTAGAGCCTACTTGCAAGTCTCTCCGACCTTCACAAAAAAAGTTATTCAAGAATATCTCCTCAGATTTGGGGGAATTTCGTCGGTCGACCTCTTCCGAAGGTCGTACAAGCTCGGGGATGGTACCAATCGATCCGCAGGACCCAAATTAGTCCAGATGCAACCACTTTCCAAGTCTCTCCGACCTTCACAAAAAAAGTTATTCAAGAATATCTCTTTCTCCTATGTGCTTTCATCCCTAACCCTAACCCTAACCCTTCCGAAAGTCGGAGAAGCTCAAGGATGGTACCGATCGATGCGCGCAACCCCATTTAGTGGGGGTAGAGCCTACTTGCAAGTCTCTCCGACCTTCACAAAAAAAGTTATTCAAGAATATCTCCTCAGATTTGGGGGAATTTCGTCGGTCGACCTCTTCCGAAGGTCGTACAAGCTCGGGGATGGTACCAATCGATCCGCAGGACCCAAATTAGTCCAGATGCAACCACTTTCCAAGTCTCTCCGACCTTCACAAAAAAAGTTATTCAAGAATATCTCTTTCTCCTATGTGCTTTCATCCCTAACCCTAACCCTAACCCTTCCCAAAGTCGGAGAAGCTCAAGGATGGTACCGATCGATGCGCGCTACCCCATTTAGTGGGGGTAGAGCCTACTTGCAAGTCTCTCCGACCTTCACAAAAAAAGTTATTCAAGAATATCTCTTTCTCCTATGTGCTTTCATCCCTAACCCTAACCCTAACCCTTCCGAAAGTCGGAGAAGCTCAAGGATGGTACCGATCGATGCGCGCTACCCCATTTAGTGGGGGTAGAGCCTACTTGCAAGTCTCTCCGACCTTCACAAAAAAAGTTATTCAAGAATATCTCTTTCTCCTATGTGCTTTCATCCCTAACCCTAACCCTAACCCTTCCGAAAGTCGGAGAAGCTCAAGGATGGTACCGATCGATGCGCGCAACCCCATTTAGTGGGGGTAGAGCCTACTTGCAAGTCTCTCCGACCTTCACAAAAAAAGTTATTCAAGAATATCTCCTCAGATTTGGGGGAATTTCGTCGGTCGACCTCTTCCGAAGGTCGTACAAGCTCGGGGATGGTACCAATCGATCCGCAGGACCCAAATTAGTCCAGATGCAACCACTTTCCAAGTCTCTCCGACCTTCACAAAAAAAGTTATTCAAGAATATCTCTTTCTCCTATGTGCTTTCATCCCTAACCCTAACCCTAACCCTTCCGAAAGTCGGAGAAGCTCAAGGATGGTACCGATCGATGCGCGCTACCCCATTTAGTGGGGGTAGAGCCTACTTGCAAGTCTCTCCGACCTTCACAAAAAAAGTTATTCAAGAATATCTCCTCAGATTTGGGGGAATTTCGTCGGTCGACCTCTTCCGAAGGTCGTACAAGCTCGGGGATGGTACCAATCGATCCGCAGGACCCAAATTAGTCCAGATGCAACCACTTTCCAAGTCTCTCCGACCTTCACAAAAAAAGTTATTCAAGAATATCTCTTTCTCCTATGTGCTTTCATCCCTAACCCTAACCCTAACCCTTCCCAAAGTCGGAGAAGCTCAAGGATGGTACCGATCGATGCGCGCTACCCCATTTAGTGGGGGTAGAGCCTACTTGCAAGTCTCTCCGACCTTCACAAAAAAAGTTATTCAAGAATATCTCTTTCTCCTATGTGCTTTCATCCCTAACCCTAACCCTAACCCTTCCGAAAGTCGGAGAAGCTCAAGGATGGTACCGATCGATGCGCGCTACCCCATTTAGTGGGGGTAGAGCCTACTTGCAAGTCTCTCCGACCTTCACAAAAAAAGTTATTCAAGAATATCTCTTTCTCCTATGTGCTTTCATCCCTAACCCTAACCCTAACCCTTCCGAAAGTCGGAGAAGCTCAAGGATGGTACCGATCGATGCGCGCAACCCCATTTAGTGGGGGTAGAGCCTACTTGCAAGTCTCTCCGACCTTCACAAAAAAAGTTATTCAAGAATATCTCCTCAGATTTGGGGGAATTTCGTCGGTCGACCTCTTCCGAAGGTCGTACAAGCTCGGGGATGGTACCAATCGATCCGCAGGACCCAAATTAGTCCAGATGCAACCACTTTCCAAGTCTCTCCGACCTTCACAAAAAAAGTTATTCAAGAATATCTCTTTCTCCTATGTGCTTTCATCCCTAACCCTAACCCTAACCCTTCCGAAAGTCGGAGAAGCTCAAGGATGGTACCGATCGATGCGCGCTACCCCATTTAGTGGGGGTAGAGCCTACTTGCAAGTCTCTCCGACCTTCACAAAAAAAGTTATTCAAGAATATCTCCTCAGATTTGGGGGAATTTCGTCGGTCGACCTCTTCCGAAGGTCGTACAAGCTCGGGGATGGTACCAATCGATCCGCAGGACCCAAATTAGTCCAGATGCAACCACTTTCCAAGTCTCTCCGACCTTCACAAAAAAAGTTATTCAAGAATATCTCTTTCTCCTATGTGCTTTCATCCCTAACCCTAACCCTAACCCTTCCGAAAGTCGGAGAAGCTCAAGGATGGTACCGATCGATGCGCGCAACCCCATTTAGTGGGGGTAGAGCCTACTTGCAAGTCTCTCCGACCTTCACAAAAAAAGTTATTCAAGAATATCTCCTCAGATTTGGGGGAATTTCGTCGGTCGACCTCTTCCGAAGGTCGTACAAGCTCGGGGATGGTACCAATCGATCCGCAGGACCCAAATTAGTCCAGATGCAACCACTTTCCAAGTCTCTCCGACCTTCACAAAAAAAGTTATTCAAGAATATCTCTTTCTCCTATGTGCTTTCATCCCTAACCCTAACCCTAACCCTTCCGAAAGTCGGAGAAGCTCAAGGATGGTACCGATCGATGCGCGCTACCCCATTTAGTGGGGGTAGAGCCTACTTGCAAGTCTCTCCGACCTTCACAAAAAAAGTTATTCAAGAATATCTCTTTCTCCTATGTGCTTTCATCCCTAACCCTAACCCTAACCCTTCCGAAAGTCGGAGAAGCTCAAGGATGGTACCGATCGATGCGCGCTACCCCATTTAGTGGGGGTAGAGCCTACTTGCAAGTCTCTCCGACCTTCACAAAAAAAGTTATTCAAGAATATCTCCTCAGATTTGGGGGAATTTCGTCGGTCGACCTCTTCCGAAGGTCGTACAAGCTCGGGGATGGTACCAATCGATCCGCAGGACCCAAATTAGTCCAGATGCAACCACTTTCCAAGTCTCTCCGACCTTCACAAAAAAAGTTATTCAAGAATATCTCTTTCTCCTATGTGCTTTCATCCCTAACCCTAACCCTAACCCTTCCGAAAGTCGGAGAAGCTCAAGGATGGTACCGATCGATGCGCGCTACCCCATTTAGTGGGGGTAGAGCCTACTTGCAAGTCTCTCCGACCTTCACAAAAAAAGTTATTCAAGAATATCTCTTTCTCCTATGTGCTTTCATCCCTAACCCTAACCCTAACCCTTCCGAAAGTCGGAGAAGCTCAAGGATGGTACCGATCGATGCGCGCAACCCCATTTAGTGGGGGTAGAGCCTACTTGCAAGTCTCTCCGACCTTCACAAAAAAAGTTATTCAAGAATATCTCCTCAGATTTGGGGGAATTTCGTCGGTCGACCTCTTCCGAAGGTCGTACAAGCTCGGGGATGGTACCAATCGATCTGCAGGACCCAAATTAGTCCAGATGCAACCACTTTCCAAGTCTCTCCGACCTTCACAAAAAACGTTATTCAAGAATATCTCTTTCTCCTATGTGCTTTCATCCCTAACCCTAACCCTAACCCTTCCGAAAGTCGGAGAAGCTCAAGGATGGTACCGATCGATGCGCGCAACCCCATTTAGTGGGGGTAGAGCCTACTTGCAAGTCTCTCCGACCTTCACAAAAAAAGTTATTCAAGAATATCTCCTCAGATTTGGGGGAATTTCGTCGGTCGACCTCTTCCGAAGGTCGTACAAGCTCGGGGATGGTACCAATCGATCCGCAGGACCCAAATTAGTCCAGATGCAACCACTTTCCACGTCTCTCCGACCTTCACAAAAAAAGTTATTCAAGAATATCTCTTTCTCCTATGTGCTTTCATCCCTAACCCTAACCCTAACCCTTCCGAAAGTCGGAGAAGCTCAAGGATGGTACCGATCGATGCGCGCTACCCCATTTAGTGGGGGTAGAGCCTACTTGCAAGTCTCTCCGACCTTCACAAAAAAAGTTATTCAAGAATATCTCCTCAGATTTGGGGGAATTTCGTCGGTCGACCTCTTCCGAAGGTCGTACAAGCTCGGGGATGGTACCAATCGATCCGCAGGACCCAAATTAGTCCAGATGCAACCACTTTCCAAGTCTCTCCGACCTTCACAAAAAAAGTTATTCAAGAATATCTCTTTCTCCTATGTGCTTTCATCCCTAACCCTAACCCTAACCC
The DNA here is from genome assembly GCF_963576545.1 of Limanda limanda. Lineage (NCBI taxonomy): Eukaryota > Metazoa > Chordata > Actinopteri > Pleuronectiformes > Pleuronectidae > Limanda > Limanda limanda. The sequence continues at coordinate 49,467 of NW_026870675.1, read as the reverse complement.
TTCCGAAAGTCGGAGAAGCTCAAGGATGGTACCGATCGATGCGCGCTACCCCATTTAGTGGGGGTAGAGCCTACTTGCAAGTCTCTCCGACCTTCACAAAAAAAGTTATTCAAGAATATCTCTTTCTCCTATGTGCTTTCATCCCTAACCCTAACCCTAACCCTTCCGAAAGTCGGAGAAGCTCAAGGATGGTACCGATCGATGCGCGCAACCCCATTTAGTGGGGGTAGAGCCTACTTGCAAGTCTCTCCGACCTTCACAAAAAAAGTTATTCAAGAATATCTCCTCAGATTTGGGGGAATTTCGTCGGTCGACCTCTTCCGAAGGTCGTACAAGCTCGGGGATGGTACCAATCGATCTGCAGGACCCAAATTAGTCCAGATGCAACCACTTTCCAAGTCTCTCCGACCTTCACAAAAAACGTTATTCAAGAATATCTCTTTCTCCTATGTGCTTTCATCCCTAACCCTAACCCTAACCCTTCCGAAAGTCGGAGAAGCTCAAGGATGGTACCGATCGATGCGCGCAACCCCATTTAGTGGGGGTAGAGCCTACTTGCAAGTCTCTCCGACCTTCACAAAAAAAGTTATTCAAGAATATCTCCTCAGATTTGGGGGAATTTCGTCGGTCGACCTCTTCCGAAGGTCGTACAAGCTCGGGGATGGTACCAATCGATCCGCAGGACCCAAATTAGTCCAGATGCAACCACTTTCCACGTCTCTCCGACCTTCACAAAAAAAGTTATTCAAGAATATCTCTTTCTCCTATGTGCTTTCATCCCTAACCCTAACCCTAACCCTTCCGAAAGTCGGAGAAGCTCAAGGATGGTACCGATCGATGCGCGCTACCCCATTTAGTGGGGGTAGAGCCTACTTGCAAGTCTCTCCGACCTTCACAAAAAAAGTTATTCAAGAATATCTCTTTCTCCTATGTGCTTTCATCCCTAACCCTAACCCTTCCGAAAGTCGGAGAAGCTCAAGGATGGTACCGATCGATGCGCGCAACCCCATTTAGTGGGGGTAGAGCCTACTTGCAAGTCTCTCCGACCTTCACAAAAAAAGTTATTCAAGAATATCTCCTCAGATTTGGGGGAATTTCGTCGGTCGACCTCTTCCGAAGGTTGTACAAGCTCGGGGATGGTACCAATCGATCCGCAGGACCCAAATTAGTCCAGATGCAACCACTTTCCAAGTCTCTCCGACCTTCACAAAAAAAGTTATTCAAGAATATCTCTTTCTCCTATGTGCTTTCATCCCTAACCCTAACCCTAACCCTTCCGAAAGTCGGAGAAGCTCAAGGATGGTACCGATCGATGCGCGCTACCCCATTTAGTGGGGGTAGAGCCTACTTGCAAGTCTCTCCGACCTTCACAAAAAAAGTTATTCAAGAATATCTCCTCAGATTTGGGGGAATTTCGTCGGTCGACCTCTTCCGAAGGTCGTACAAGCTCGGGGATGGTACCAATCGATCCGCAGGACCCAAATTAGTCCAGATGCAACCACTTTCCAAGTCTCTCCGACCTTCACAAAAAAAGTTATTCAAGAATATCTCTTTCTCCTATGTGCTTTCATCCCTAACCCTAACCCTAACCCTTCCGAAAGTCAGAGAAGCTCAAGGATGGTACCGATCGATGTGCGCAACCCCATTTAGTGGGGGTAGAGCCTACTTGCAAGTCTCTCCGACCTTCACAAAAAAAGTTATTCAAGAATATCTCCTCAGATTTGGGGGAATTTCGTCGGTCGACCTCTTCCGAAGGTCGTACAAGCTCGGGGATGGTACCAATCGATCCGCAGGACCCAAATTAGTCCAGATGCAACCACTTTCCAAGTCTCTCCGACCTTCACAAAAAAAGTTATTCAAGAATATCTCTTTCTCCTATGTGCTTTCATCCCTAACCCTAACCCTAACCCTTCCGAAAGTCGGAGAAGCTCAAGAATGGTACCGATCGATGCGCGCTACCCCATTTAGTGGGGGTAGAGCCTACTTGCAAGTCTCTCCGACCTTCACAAAAAAAGTTATTCAAGAATATCTCTTTCTCCTATGTGCTTTCATCCCTAACCCTAACCCTAACCCTTCCGAAAGTCGGAGAAGCTCAAGGATGGTACCGATCGATGCGCGCTACCCCATTTAGTGGGGGTAGAGCCTACTTGCAAGTCTCTCCGACCTTCACAAAAAAAGTTATTCAAGAATATCTCCTCAGATTTGGGGGAATTTCGTCGGTCGACCTCTTCCGAAGGTCGTACAAGCTCGGGGATGGTACCAATCGATCTGCAGGACCCAAATTAGTCCAGATGCAACCACTTTCCAAGTCTCTCCGACCTTCACAAAAAAAGTTATTCAAGAATATCTCTTTCTCCTATGTGCTTTCATCCCTAACCCTAACCCTAACCCTTCCGAAAGTCGGAGAAGCTCAAGGATGGTACCGATCGATGCGCGCAACCCCATTTAGTGGGGGTAGAGCCTACTTGCAAGTCTCTCCGACCTTCACAAAAAAAGTTATTCAAGAATATCTCCTCAGATTTGGGGGAATTTCGTCGGTCGACCTCTTCCGAAGGTCGTACAAGCTCGGGGATGGTACCAATCGATCCGCAGGACCCAAATTAGTCCAGATGCAACCACTTTCCAAGTCTCTCCGACCTTCACAAAAAAAGTTATTCAAGAATATCTCTTTCTCCTATGTGCTTTCATCCCTAACCCTAACCCTAACCCTTCCGAAAGTCGGAGAAGCTCAAGGATGGTACCGATCGATGCGCGCTACCCCATTTAGTGGGGGTAGAGCCTACTTGCAAGTCTCTCCGACCTTCACAAAAAAAGTTATTCAAGAATATCTCCTCAGATTTGGGGGAATTTCGTCGGTCGACCTCTTCTGAAGGTCGTACAAGCTCGGGGATGGTACCAATCGATCCGCAGGACCCAAATTAGTCCAGATGCAACCACTTTCCAAGTCTCTCCGACCTTCACAAAAAAAGTTATTCAAGAATATCTCTTTCTCCTATGTGCTTTCATCCCTAACCCTAACCCTAACCCTTCCGAAAGTCGGAGAAGCTCAAGGATGGTACCGATCGATGCGCGCTACCCCATTTAGTGGGGGTAGAGCCTACTTGCAAGTCTCTCCGACCTTCACAAAAAAAGTTATTCAAGAATATCTCTTTCTCCTATGTGCTTTCATCCCTAACCCTAACCCTAACCCTTCCGAAAGTCGGAGAAGCTCAAGGATGGTACCGATCGATGCGCGCAACCCCATTTAGTGGGGGTAGAGCCTACTTGCAAGTCTCTCCGACCTTCACAAAAAAAGTTATTCAAGAATATCTCCTCAGATTTGGGGGAATTTCGTCGGTCGACCTCTTCCGAAGGTCGTACAAGCTCGGGGATGGTACCAATCGATCTGCAGGACCCAAATTAGTCCAGATGCAACCACTTTCCAAGTCTCTCCGACCTTCACAAAAAAAGTTATTCAAGAATATCTCTTTCTCCTATGTGCTTTCATCCCTAACCCTAACCCTAACCCTTCCGAAAGTCGGAGAAGCTCAAGGATGGTACCGATCGATGCGCGCTACCCCATTTAGTGGGGGTAGAGCCTACTTGCAAGTCTCTCCGACCTTCACAAAAAAAGTTATTCAAGAATATCTCCTCAGATTTGGGGGAATTTCGTCGGTCGACCTCTTCCGAAGGTCGTACAAGCTCGGGGATGGTACCAATCGATCCGCAGGACCCAAATTAGTCCAGATGCAACCACTTTCCAAGTCTCTCCGACCTTCACAAAAAAAGTTATTCAAGAATATCTCTTTCTCCTATGTGCTTTCATCCCTAACCCTAACCCTAACCCTTCCGAAAGTCGGAGAAGCTCAAGGATGGTACCGATCGATGCGCGCAACCCCATTTAGTGGGGGTAGAGCCTACTTGCAAGTCTCTCCGACCTTCACAAAAAAAGTTACTCAAGAATATCTCCTCAGATTTGGGGGAATTTCGTCGGTCGACCTCTTCCGAAGGTCGTACAAGCTCGGGGATGGTACCAATCGATCCGCAGGACCCAAATTAGTCCAGATGCAACCACTTTCCAAGTCTCTCCGACCTTCACAAAAAAAGTTATTCAAGAATATCTCTTTCTCCTATGTGCTTTCATCCCTAACCCTAACCCTAACCCTTCCCAAAGTCGGAGAAGCTCAAAGATGGTACCGATCGATGCGCGCTACCCCATTTAGTGGGGGTAGAGCCTACTTGCAAGTCTCTCCGACCTTCACAAAAAAAGTTATTCAAGAATATCTCCTCAGATTTGGGGGAATTTCGTCGGTCGACCTCTTTCGAAGGTCGTACAAGCTCGGGGATGGTACCAATCGATCCGCAGGACCCAAATTAGTCCAGATGCAACCACTTTCCAAGTCTCTCCGACCTTCACAAAAAAAGTTATTCAAGAATATCTCTTTCTCCTATGTGCTTTCATCCCTAACCCTAACCCTAACCCTTCCGAAAGTCGGAGAAGCTCAAGGATGGTACCGATCGATGCGCGCAACCCCATTTAGTGGGGGTAGAGCCTACTTGCAAGTCTCTCCGACCTTCACAAAAAAAGTTATTCAAGAATATCTCCTCAGATTTGGGGGAATTTCGTCGGTCGACCTCTTCCGAAGGTCGTACAAGCTCGGGGATGGTACCAATCGATCCGCAGGACCCAAATTAGTCCAGATGCAACCACTTTCCAAGTCTCTCCGACCTTCACAAAAAAAGTTATTCAAGAATATCTCTTTCTCCTATGTGCTTTCATCCCTAACCCTAACCCTAACCCTTCCCAAAGTCGGAGAAGCTCAAGGATGGTACCGATCGATGCGCGCTACCCCATTTAGTGGGGGTAGAGCCTACTTGCAAGTCTCTCCGACCTTCACAAAAAAAGTTATTCAAGAATATCTCTTTCTCCTATGTGCTTTCATCCCTAACCCTAACCCTAACCCTTCCGAAAGTCGGAGAAGCTCAAGGATAGTACCGATCGATGCGCGCTACCCCATTTAGTGGGGGTAGAGCCTACTTGCAAGTCTCTCCGACCTTCACAAAAAAAGTTATTCAAGAATATCTCTTTCTCCTATGTGCTTTCATCCCTAACCCTAACCCTAACCCTTCCGAAAGTCGGAGAAGCTCAAGGATGGTACCGATCGATGTGCGCTACCCCATTTAGTGGGGGTAGAGCCTACTTGCAAGTCTCTCCGACCTTCACAAAAAAAGTTATTCAAGAATATCTCCTCAGATTTGGGGGAATTTCGTCGGTCGACCTCTTCCGAAGGTCGTACAAGCTCGGGGATGGTACTAATCGATCCGCAGGACCCAAATTAGTCCAGATGCAACCACTTTCCAAGTCTCTCCGACCTTCACAAAAAAAGTTATTCAAGAATATCTCTTTCTCCTATGTGCTTTCATCCCTAACCCTAACCCTAACCCTTCCGAAAGTCGGAGAAGCTCAAGGATGGTACCGATCGATGCGCGCTACCCCATTTAGTGGGGGTAGAGCCTACTTGCAAGTCTCTCCGACCTTCACAAAAAAAGTTATTCAAGAATATCTCTTTCTCCTATGTGCTTTCATCCCTAACCCTAACCCTAACCCTTCCGAAAGTCGGAGAAGCTCAAGGATGGTACCGATCGATGCGCGCAACCCCATTTAGTGGGGGTAGAGCCTACTTGCAAGTCTCTCCGACCTTCACAAAAAAAGTTATTCAAGAATATCTCCTCAGATTTGGGGGAATTTCGTCGGTCGACCTCTTTCGAAGGTCGTACAAGCTCGGGGATGGTACCAATCGATCCGCAGGACCCAAATTAGTCCAGATGCAACCACTTTCCAAGTCTCTCCGACCTTCACAAAAAAAGTTATTCAAGAATATCTCTTTCTCCTATGTGCTTTCATCCCTAACCCTAACCCTAACCCTTCCGAAAGTCGGAGAAGCTCAAGGATGGTACCGATCGATGCGCGCAACCCCATTTAGTGGGGGTAGAGCCTACTTGCAAGTCTCTCCGACCTTCACAAAAAAAGTTATTCAAGAATATCTCCTCAGATTTGGGGGAATTTCGTCGGTCGACCTCTTCCGAAGGTCGTACAAGCTCGGGGATGGTACCAATCGATCCGCAGGACCCAAATTAGTCCAGATGCAACCACTTTCCAAGTCTCTCCGACCTTCACAAAAAAAGTTATTCAAGAATATCTCTTTCTCCTATGTGCTTTCATCCCTAACCCTAACCCTAACCCTTCCGAAAGTCGGAGAAGCTCAAGGATGGTACCGATCGATGCGCGCTACCCCATTTAGTGGGGGTAGAGCCTACTTGCAAGTCTCTCCGACCTTCACAAAAAAAGTTATTCAAGAATATCTCTTTCTCCTATGTGCTTTCATCCCTAACCCTAACCCTAACCCTTCCGAAAGTCGGAGAAGCTCAAGGATGGTACCGATCGATGCGCGCAACCCCATTTAGTGGGGGTAGAGCCTACTTGCAAGTCTCTCCGACCTTCACAAAAAAAGTTATTCAAGAATATCTCCTCAGATTTGGGGGAATTTCGTCGGTCGACCTCTTCCGAAGGTCGTACAAGCTCGGGGATGGTACCAATCGATCTGCAGGACCCAAATTAGTCCAGATGCAACCACTTTCCAAGTCTCTCCGACCTTCACAAAAAACGTTATTCAAGAATATCTCTTTCTCCTATGTGCTTTCATCCCTAACCCTAACCCTAACCCTTCCGAAAGTCGGAGAAGCTCAAGGATGGTACCGATCGATGCGCGCAACCCCATTTAGTGGGGGTAGAGCCTACTTGCAAGTCTCTCCGACCTTCACAAAAAAAGTTATTCAAGAATATCTCCTCAGATTTGGGGGAATTTCGTCGGTCGACCTCTTCCGAAGGTCGTACAAGCTCGGGGATGGTACCAATCGATCCGCAGGACCCAAATTAGTCCAGATGCAACCACTTTCCACGTCTCTCCGACCTTCACAAAAAAAGTTATTCAAGAATATCTCTTTCTCCTATGTGCTTTCATCCCTAACCCTAACCCTAACCCTTCCGAAAGTCGGAGAAGCTCAAGGATGGTACCGATCGATGCGCGCTACCCCATTTAGTGGGGGTAGAGCCTACTTGCAAGTCTCTCCGACCTTCACAAAAAAAGTTATTCAAGAATATCTCTTTCTCCTATGTGCTTTCATCCCTAACCCTAACCCTAACCCTTCCGAAAGTCGGAGAAGCTCAAGGATGGTACCGATCGATGCGCGCAACCCCATTTAGTGGGGGTAGAGCCTACTTGCAAGTCTCTCCGACCTTCACAAAAAAAGTTATTCAAGAATATCTCCTCAGATTTGGGGGAATTTCGTCGGTCGACCTCTTCCGAAGGTTGTACAAGCTCGGGGATGGTACCAATCGATCCGCAGGACCCAAATTAGTCCAGATGCAACCACTTTCCAAGTCTCTCCGACCTTCACAAAAAAAGTTATTCAAGAATATCTCTTTCTCCTATGTGCTTTCATCCCTAACCCTAACCCTAACCCTTCCGAAAGTCGGAGAAGCTCAAGGATGGTACCGATCGATGCGCGCTACCCCATTTAGTGGGGGTAGAGCCTACTTGCAAGTCTCTCCGACCTTCACAAAAAAAGTTATTCAAGAATATCTCCTCAGATTTGGGGGAATTTCGTCGGTCGACCTCTTCCGAAGGTCGTACAAGCTCGGGGATGGTACCAATCGATCCGCAGGACCCAAATTAGTCCAGATGCAACCACTTTCCAAGTCTCTCCGACCTTCACAAAAAAAGTTATTCAAGAATATCTCTTTCTCCTATGTGCTTTCATCCCTAACCCTAACCCTAACCCTTCCGAAAGTCAGAGAAGCTCAAGGATGGTACCGATCGATGTGCGCAACCCCATTTAGTGGGGGTAGAGCCTACTTGCAAGTCTCTCCGACCTTCACAAAAAAAGTTATTCAAGAATATCTCCTCAGATTTGGGGGAATTTCGTCGGTCGACCTCTTCCGAAGGTCGTACAAGCTCGGGGATGGTACCAATCGATCCGCAGGACCCAAATTAGTCCAGATGCAACCACTTTCCAAGTCTCTCCGACCTTCACAAAAAAAGTTATTCAAGAATATCTCTTTCTCCTATGTGCTTTCATCCCTAACCCTAACCCTAACCCTTCCGAAAGTCGGAGAAGCTCAAGAATGGTACCGATCGATGCGCGCTACCCCATTTAGTGGGGGTAGAGCCTACTTGCAAGTCTCTCCGACCTTCACAAAAAAAGTTATTCAAGAATATCTCTTTCTCCTATGTGCTTTCATCCCTAACCCTAACCCTAACCCTTCCGAAAGTCGGAGAAGCTCAAGGATGGTACCGATCGATGCGCGCTACCCCATTTAGTGGGGGTAGAGCCTACTTGCAAGTCTCTCCGACCTTCACAAAAAAAGTTATTCAAGAATATCTCCTCAGATTTGGGGGAATTTCGTCGGTCGACCTCTTCCGAAGGTCGTACAAGCTCGGGGATGGTACCAATCGATCTGCAGGACCCAAATTAGTCCAGATGCAACCACTTTCCAAGTCTCTCCGACCTTCACAAAAAAAGTTATTCAAGAATATCTCTTTCTCCTATGTGCTTTCATCCCTAACCCTAACCCTAACCCTTCCGAAAGTCGGAGAAGCTCAAGGATGGTACCGATCGATGCGCGCAACCCCATTTAGTGGGGGTAGAGCCTACTTGCAAGTCTCTCCGACCTTCACAAAAAAAGTTATTCAAGAATATCTCCTCAGATTTGGGGGAATTTCGTCGGTCGACCTCTTCCGAAGGTCGTACAAGCTCGGGGATGGTACCAATCGATCCGCAGGACCCAAATTAGTCCAGATGCAACCACTTTCCAAGTCTCTCCGACCTTCACAAAAAAAGTTATTCAAGAATATCTCTTTCTCCTATGTGCTTTCATCCCTAACCCTAACCCTAACCCTTCCGAAAGTCGGAGAAGCTCAAGGATGGTACCGATCGATGCGCGCTACCCCATTTAGTGGGGGTAGAGCCTACTTGCAAGTCTCTCCGACCTTCACAAAAAAAGTTATTCAAGAATATCTCCTCAGATTTGGGGGAATTTCGTCGGTCGACCTCTTCTGAAGGTCGTACAAGCTCGGGGATGGTACCAATCGATCCGCAGGACCCAAATTAGTCCAGATGCAACCACTTTCCAAGTCTCTCCGACCTTCACAAAAAAAGTTATTCAAGAATATCTCTTTCTCCTATGTGCTTTCATCCCTAACCCTAACCCTAACCCTTCCGAAAGTCGGAGAAGCTCAAGGATGGTACCGATCGATGCGCGCTACCCCATTTAGTGGGGGTAGAGCCTACTTGCAAGTCTCTCCGACCTTCACAAAAAAAGTTATTCAAGAATATCTCTTTCTCCTATGTGCTTTCATCCCTAACCCTAACCCTAACCCTTCCGAAAGTCGGAGAAGCTCAAGGATGGTACCGATCGATGCGCGCAACCCCATTTAGTGGGGGTAGAGCCTACTTGCAAGTCTCTCCGACCTTCACAAAAAAAGTTATTCAAGAATATCTCCTCAGATTTGGGGGAATTTCGTCGGTCGACCTCTTCCGAAGGTCGTACAAGCTCGGGGATGGTACCAATCGATCTGCAGGACCCAAATTAGTCCAGATGCAACCACTTTCCAAGTCTCTCCGACCTTCACAAAAAAAGTTATTCAAGAATATCTCTTTCTCCTATGTGCTTTCATCCCTAACCCTAACCCTAACCCTTCCGAAAGTCGGAGAAGCTCAAGGATGGTACCGATCGATGCGCGCAACCCCATTTAGTGGGGGTAGAGCCTACTTGCAAGTCTCTCCGACCTTCACAAAAAAAGTTACTCAAGAATATCTCCTCAGATTTGGGGGAATTTCGTCGGTCGACCTCTTCCGAAGGTCGTACAAGCTCGGGGATGGTACCAATCGATCCGCAGGACCCAAATTAGTCCAGATGCAACCACTTTCCAAGTCTCTCCGACCTTCACAAAAAAAGTTATTCAAGAATATCTCTTTCTCCTATGTGCTTTCATCCCTAACCCTAACCCTAACCCTTCCCAAAGTCGGAGAAGCTCAAAGATGGTACCGATCGATGCGCGCTACCCCATTTAGTGGGGGTAGAGCCTACTTGCAAGTCTCTCCGACCTTCACAAAAAAAGTTATTCAAGAATATCTCCTCAGATTTGGGGGAATTTCGTCGGTCGACCTCTTTCGAAGGTCGTACAAGCTCGGGGATGGTACCAATCGATCCGCAGGACCCAAATTAGTCCAGATGCAACCACTTTCCAAGTCTCTCCGACCTTCACAAAAAAAGTTATTCAAGAATATCTCTTTCTCCTATGTGCTTTCATCCCTAACCCTAACCCTAACCCTTCCGAAAGTCGGAGAAGCTCAAGGATGGTACCGATCGATGCGCGCAACCCCATTTAGTGGGGGTAGAGCCTACTTGCAAGTCTCTCCGACCTTCACAAAAAAAGTTATTCAAGAATATCTCCTCAGATTTGGGGGAATTTCGTCGGTCGACCTCTTCCGAAGGTCGTACAAGCTCGGGGATGGTACCAATCGATCCGCAGGACCCAAATTAGTCCAGATGCAACCACTTTCCAAGTCTCTCCGACCTTCACAAAAAAAGTTATTCAAGAATATCTCTTTCTCCTATGTGCTTTCATCCCTAACCCTAACCCTAACCCTTCCCAAAGTCGGAGAAGCTCAAGGATGGTACCGATCGATGCGCGCTACCCCATTTAGTGGGGGTAGAGCCTACTTGCAAGTCTCTCCGACCTTCACAAAAAAAGTTATTCAAGAATATCTCTTTCTCCTATGTGCTTTCATCCCTAACCCTAACCCTAACCCTTCCGAAAGTCGGAGAAGCTCAAGGATAGTACCGATCGATGCGCGCTACCCCATTTAGTGGGGGTAGAGCCTACTTGCAAGTCTCTCCGACCTTCACAAAAAAAGTTATTCAAGAATATCTCTTTCTCCTATGTGCTTTCATCCCTAACCCTAACCCTAACCCTTCCGAAAGTCGGAGAAGCTCAAGGATGGTACCGATCGATGTGCGCTACCCCATTTAGTGGGGGTAGAGCCTACTTGCAAGTCTCTCCGACCTTCACAAAAAAAGTTATTCAAGAATATCTCCTCAGATTTGGGGGAATTTCGTCGGTCGACCTCTTCCGAAGGTCGTACAAGCTCGGGGATGGTACTAATCGATCCGCAGGACCCAAATTAGTCCAGATGCAACCACTTTCCAAGTCTCTCCGACCTTCACAAAAAAAGTTATTCAAGAATATCTCTTTCTCCTATGTGCTTTCATCCCTAACCCTAACCCTAACCCTTCCGAAAGTCGGAGAAGCTCAAGGATGGTACCGATCGATGCGCGCTACCCCATTTAGTGGGGGTAGAGCCTACTTGCAAGTCTCTCCGACCTTCACAAAAAAAGTTATTCAAGAATATCTCTTTCTCCTATGTGCTTTCATCCCTAACCCTAACCCTAACCCTTCCGAAAGTCGGAGAAGCTCAAGGATGGTACCGATCGATGCGCGCAACCCCATTTAGTGGGGGTAGAGCCTACTTGCAAGTCTCTCCGACCTTCACAAAAAAAGTTATTCAAGAATATCTCCTCAGATTTGGGGGAATTTCGTCGGTCGACCTCTTTCGAAGGTCGTACAAGCTCGGGGATGGTACCAATCGATCCGCAGGACCCAAATTAGTCCAGATGCAACCACTTTCCAAGTCTCTCCGACCTTCACAAAAAAAGTTATTCAAGAATATCTCTTTCTCCTATGTGCTTTCATCCCTAACCCTAACCCTAACCCTTCCGAAAGTCGGAGAAGCTCAAGAATGGTACCGATCGATGCGCGCTACCCCATTTAGTGGGGGTAGAGCCTACTTGCAAGTCTCTCCGACCTTCACAAAAAAAGTTATTCAAGAATATCTCTTTCTCCTATGTGCTTTCATCCCTAACCCTAACCCTAACCCTTCCGAAAGTCGGAGAAGCTCAAGGATGGTACCGATCGATGCGCGCAACCCCATTTAGTGGGGGTAGAGCCTACTTGCAAGTCTCTCCGACCTTCACAAAAAAAGTTATTCAAGAATATCTCCTCAGATTTGGGGGAATTTCGTCGGTCGACCTCTTCCGAAGGTCGTACAAGCTCGGGGATGGTACCAATCGATCTGCAGGACCCAAATTAGTCCAGATGCAACCACTTTCCAAGTCTCTCCGACCTTCACAAAAAAAGTTATTCAAGAATATCTCTTTCTCCTATGTGCTTTCATCCCTAACCCTAACCCTAACCCTTCCGAAAGTCGGAGAAGCTCAAGGATGGTACCGATCGATGCGCGCTACCCCATTTAGTGGGGGTAGAGCCTACTTGCAAGTCTCTCCGACCTTCACAAAAAAAGTTATTCAAGAATATCTCCTCAGATTTTGGGGAATTTCGTCGGTCGACCTCTTCCGAAGGTCGTACAAGCTCGGGGATGGTACCAATCGATCCGCAGGACCCAAATTAGTCCAGATGCAACCACTTTCCAAGTCTCTCCGACCTTCACAAAAAAAGTTATTCAAGAATATCTCTTTCTCCTATGTGCTTTCATCCCTAACCCTAACCCTAACCCTTCCGAAAGTCGGAGAAGCTCAAGGATGGTACCGATCGATGCGCGCAACCCCATTTAGTGGGGGTAGAGCCTACTTGCAAGTCTCTCCGACCTTCACAAAAAAAGTTATTCAAGAATATCTCCTCAGATTTGGGGGAATTTCGTCGGTCGACCTCTTCCGAAGGTCGTACAAGCTCGGGGATGGTACCAATCGATCCGCAGGACCCAAATTAGTCCAGATGCAACCACTTTCCAAGTCTCTCCGACCTTCACAAAAAAAGTTATTCAAGAATATCTCTTTCTCCTATGTGCTTTCATCCCTAACCCTAACCCTAACCCTTCCCAAAGTCGGAGAAGCTCAAAGATGGTACCGATCGATGCGCGCTACCCCATTTAGTGGGGGTAGAGCCTACTTGCAAGTCTCTCCGACCTTCACAAAAAAAGTTATTCAAGAATATCTCCTCAGATTTGGGGGAATTTCGTCGGTCGACCTCTTCCGAAGGTCGTACAAGCTCGGGGATGGTACCAATCGATCCGCAGGACCCAAATTAGTCCAGATGCAACCACTTTCCAAGTCTCTCCGACCTTCACAAAAAAAGTTATTCAAGAATATCTCTTTCTCCTATGTGCTTTCATCCCTAACCCTAACCCTAACCCTTCCGAAAGTCGGAGAAGCTCAAGGATGGTACCGATCGATGCGCGCAACCCCATTTAGTGGGGGTAGAGCCTACTTGCAAGTCTCTCCGACCTTCACAAAAAAAGTTATTCAAGAATATCTCCTCAGATTTGGGGGAATTTCGTCGGTCGACCTCTTCCGAAGGTCGTACAAGCTCGGGGATGGTACCAATCGATCCGCAGGACCCAAATTAGTCCAGATGCAACCACTTTCCAAGTCTCTCCGACCTTCACAAAAAAAGTTATTCAAGAATATCTCTTTCTCCTATGTGCTTTCATCCCTAACCCTAACCCTAACCCTTCCCAAAGTCGGAGAAGCTCAAGGATGGTACCGATCGATGCGCGCTACCCCATTTAGTGGGGGTAGAGCCTACTTGCAAGTCTCTCCGACCTTCACAAAAAAAGTTATTCAAGAATATCTCTTTCTCCTATGTGCTTTCATCCCTAACCCTAACCCTAACCCTTCCGAAAGTCGGAGAAGCTCAAGGATGGTACCGATCGATGCGCGCTACCCCATTTAGTGGGGGTAGAGCCTACTTGCAAGTCTCTCCGACCTTCACAAAAAAAGTTATTCAAGAATATCTCTTTCTCCTATGTGCTTTCATCCCTAACCCTAACCCTAACCCTTCCGAAAGTCGGAGAAGCTCAAGGATGGTACCGATCGATGTGCGCTACCCCATTTAGTGGGGGTAGAGCCTACTTGCAAGTCTCTCCGACCTTCACAAAAAAAGTTATTCAAGAATATCTCCTCAGATTTGGGGGAATTTCGTCGGTCGACCTCTTCCAAAGGTCGTACAAGCTCGGGGATGGTACTAATCGATCCGCAGGACCCAAATTAGTCCAGATGCAACCACTTTCCAAGTCTCTCCGACCTTCACAAAAAAAGTTTTTCAAGAATATCTCTTTCTCCTATGTGCTTTCATCCCTAACCCTAACCCTTCCGAAAGTCGGAGAAGCTCAAGGATGGTACCGATCGATGCGCGCTACCCCATTTAGTGGGGGTAGAGCCTACTTGCAAGTCTCTCCGACCTTCACAAAAAAAGTTATTCAAGAATATCTCTTTCTCCTATGTGCTTTCATCCCTAACCCTAACCCTAACCCTTCCGAAAGTCGGAGAAGCTCAAGGATGGTACCGATCGATGCGCGCAACCCCATTTAGTGGGGGTAGAGCCTACTTGCAAGTCTTTCCGACCTTCACAAAAAAAGTTATTCAAGAATATCTCCTCAGATTTGGGGGAATTTCGTCGGTCGACCTCTTCCGAAGGTCGTACAAGCTCGGGGATGGTACCAATCGATCCGCAGGACCCAAATTAGTCCAGATGCAACCACTTTCCAAGTCTCTCCGACCTTCACAAAAAAAGTTATTCAAGAATATCTCTTTCTCCTATGTGCTTTCATCCCTAACCCTAACCCTAACCCTTCCCAAAGTCGGAGAAGCTCAAGGATGGTACCGATCGATGCGCGCAACCCCATTTAGTGGGGGTAGAGCCTACTTGCAAGTCTCTCCGACCTTCACAAAAAAAGTTATTCAAGAATATCTCCTCAGATTTGGGGGAATTTCGTCGGTCGACCTCTTCCGAAGGTCGTACAAGCTCGGGGATGGTACCAATCGATCCGCAGGACCCAAATTAGTCCAGATGCAACCACTTTCCAAGTCTCTCCGACCTTCACAAAAAAAGTTATTCAAGAATATCTCTTTCTCCTATGTGCTTTCATCCCTAACCCTAACCCTAACCCTTCCCAAAGTCGGAGAAGCTCAAAGATGGTACCGATCGATGCGCGCTACCCCATTTAGTGGGGGTAGAGCCTACTTGCAAGTCTCTCCGACCTTCACAAAAAAAGTTATTCAAGAATATCTCCTCAGATTTGGGGGAATTTCGTCGGTCGACCTCTTCCGAAGGTCGTACAAGCTCGGGGATGGTACCAATCGATCCGCAGGACCCAAATTAGTCCAGATGCAACCACTTTCCAAGTCTCTCCGACCTTCACAAAAAAAGTTATTCAAGAATATCTCTTTCTCCTATGTGCTTTCATCCCTAACCCTAACCCTAACCCTTCCGAAAGTCGGAGAAGCTCAAGGATGGTACCGATCGATGCGCGCAACCCCATTTAGTGGGGGTAGAGCCTACTTGCAAGTCTCTCCGACCTTCACAAAAAAAGTTATTCAAGAATATCTCCTCAGATTTGGGGGAATTTCGTCGGTCGACCTCTTCCGAAGGTCGTACAAGCTCGGGGATGGTACCAATCGATCCGCAGGACCCAAATTAGTCCAGATGCAACCACTTTCCAAGTCTCTCCGACCTTCACAAAAAAAGTTATTCAAGAATATCTCTTTCTCCTATGTGCTTTCATCCCTAACCCTAACCCTAACCCTTCCCAAAGTCGGAGAAGCTCAAGGATGGTACCGATCGATGCGCGCTACCCCATTTAGTGGGGGTAGAGCCTACTTGCAAGTCTCTCCGACCTTCACAAAAAAAGTTATTCAAGAATATCTCTTTCTCCTATGTGCTTTCATCCCTAACCCTAACCCTAACCCTTCCGAAAGTCGGAGAAGCTCAAGGATGGTACCGATCGATGCGCGCTACCCCATTTAGTGGGGGTAGAGCCTACTTGCAAGTCTCTCCGACCTTCACAAAAAAAGTTATTCAAGAATATCTCTTTCTCCTATGTGCTTTCATCCCTAACCCTAACCCTAACCCTTCCGAAAGTCGGAGAAGCTCAAGGATGGTACCGATCGATGTGCGCTACCCCATTTAGTGGGGGTAGAGCCTACTTGCAAGTCTCTCCGACCTTCACAAAAAAAGTTATTCAAGAATATCTCCTCAGATTTGGGGGAATTTCGTCGGTCGACCTCTTCCGAAGGTCGTACAAGCTCGGGGATGGTACTAATCGATCCGCAGGACCCAAATTAGTCCAGATGCAACCACTTTCCAAGTCTCTCCGACCTTCACAAAAAAAGTTATTCAAGAATATCTCTTTCTCCTATGTGCTTTCATCCCTAACCCTAACCCTAACCCTTCCGAAAGTCGGAGAAGCTCAAGGATGGTACCGATCGATGCGCGCTACCCCATTTAGTGGGGGTAGAGCCTACTTGCAAGTCTCTCCGACCTTCACAAAAAAAGTTATTCAAGAATATCTCTTTCTCCTATGTGCTTTCATCCCTAACCCTAACCCTAACCCTTCCGAAAGTCGGAGAAGCTCAAGGATGGTACCGATCGATGCGCGCAACCCCATTTAGTGGGGGTAGAGCCTACTTGCAAGTCTCTCCGACCTTCACAAAAAAAGTTATTCAAGAATATCTCCTCAGATTTGGGGGAATTTCGTCGGTCGACCTCTTTCGAAGGTCGTACAAGCTCGGGGATGGTACCAATCGATCCGCAGGACCCAAATTAGTCCAGATGCAACCACTTTCCAAGTCTCTCCGACCTTCACAAAAAAAGTTATTCAAGAATATCTCTTTCTCCTATGTGCTTTCATCCCTAACCCTAACCCTAACCCTTCCGAAAGTCGGAGAAGCTCAAGGATGGTACCGATCGATGCGCGCTACCCCATTTAGTGGGGGTAGAGCCTACTTGCAAGTCTCTCCGACCTTCACAAAAAAAGTTATTCAAGAATATCTCTTTCTCCTATGTGCTTTCATCCCTAACCCTAACCCTAACCCTTCCGAAAGTCGGAGAAGCTCAAGGATGGTACCGATCGATGCGCGCAACCCCATTTAGTGGGGGTAGAGCCTACTTGCAAGTCTCTCCGACCTTCACAAAAAAAGTTATTCAAGAATATCTCCTCAGATTTGGGGGAATTTCGTCGGTCGACCTCTTCCGAAGGTCGTACAAGCTCGGGGATGGTACCAATCGATCTGCAGGACCCAAATTAGTCCAGATGCAACCACTTTCCAAGTCTCTCCGACCTTCACAAAAAAAGTTATTCAAGAATATCTCTTTCTCCTATGTGCTTTCATCCCTAACCCTAACCCTAACCCTTCCGAAAGTCGGAGAAGCTCAAGGATGGTACCGATCGATGCGCGCTACCCCATTTAGTGGGGGTAGAGCCTACTTGCAAGTCTCTCCGACCTTCACAAAAAAAGTTATTCAAGAATATCTCCTCAGATTTGGGGGAATTTCGTCGGTCGACCTCTTCCGAAGGTCGTACAAGCTCGGGGATGGTACCAATCGATCCGCAGGACCCAAATTAGTCCAGATGCAACCACTTTCCAAGTCTCTCCGACCTTCACAAAAAAGGTTATTCAAGAATATCTCTTTCTCCTATGTGCTTTCATCCCTAACCCTAACCCTAACCCTTCCGAAAGTCGGAGAAGCTCAAGGATGGTACCGATCGATGCGCGCAACCCCATTTAGTGGGGGTAGAGCCTACTTGCAAGTCTCTCCGACCTTCACAAAAAAAGTTATTCAAGAATATCTCCTCAGATTTGGGGGAATTTCGTCGGTCGACCTCTTCCGAAGGTCGTACAAGCTCGGGGATGGTACCAATCGATCTGCAGGACCCAAATTAGTCCAGATGCAACCACTTTCCAAGTCTCTCCGACCTTCACAAAAAAAGTTATTCAAGAATATCTCTTTCTCCTATGTGCTTTCATCCCTAACCCTAACCCTAACCCTTCCCAAAGTCGGAGAAGCTCAAAGATGGTACCGATCGATGCGCGCTACCCCATTTAGTGGGGGTAGAGCCTACTTGCAAGTCTCTCCGACCTTCACAAAAAAAGTTATTCAAGAATATCTCCTCAGATTTGGGGGAATTTCGTCGGTCGACCTCTTCCGAAGGTCGTACAAGCTCGGGGATGGTACCAATCGATCCGCAGGACCCAAATTAGTCCAGATGCAACCACTTTCCAAGTCTCTCCGACCTTCACAAAAAAAGTTATTCAAGAATATCTCTTTCTCCTATGTGCTTTCATCCCTAACCCTAACCCTAACCCTTCCGAAAGTCGGAGAAGCTCAAGGATGGTACCGATCGATGCGCGCAACCCCATTTAGTGGGGGTAGAGCCTACTTGCCAGTCTCTCCGACCTTCACAAAAAAAGTTATTCAAGAATATCTCCTCAGATTTGGGGGAATTTCGTCGGTCGACCTCTTCCGAAGGTCGTACAAGCTCGGGGATGGTACCAATCGATCCGCAGGACCCAAATTAGTCCAGATGCAACCACTTTCCAAGTCTCTCCGACCTTCACAAAAAAAGTTATTCAAGAATATCTCTTTCTCCTATGTGCTTTCATCCCTAACCCTAACCCTAACCCTTCCCAAAGTCGGAGAAGCTCAAGGATGGTACCGATCGATGCGCGCTACCCCATTTAGTGGGGGTAGAGCCTACTTGCAAGTCTCTCCGACCTTCACAAAAAAAGTTATTCAAGAATATCTCTTTCTCCTATGTGCTTTCATCCCTAACCCTAACCCTAACCCTTCCGAAAGTCGGAGAAGCTCAAGGATGGTACCGATCGATGCGCGCTACCCCATTTAGTGGGGGTAGAGCCTACTTGCAAGTCTCTCCGACCTTCACAAAAAAAGTTATTCAAGAATATCTCTTTCTCCTATGTGCTTTCATCCCTAACCCTAACCCTAACCCTTCCGAAAGTCGGAGAAGCTCAAGGATGGTACCGATCGATGTGCGCTACCCCATTTAGTGGGGGTAGAGCCTACTTGCAAGTCTCTCCGACCTTCACAAAAAAAGTTATTCAAGAATATCTCCTCAGATTTGGGGGAATTTCGTCGGTCGACCTCTTCCGAAGGTCGTACAAGCTCGGGGATGGTACTAATCGATCCGCAGGACCCAAATTAGTCCAGATGCAACCACTTTCCAAGTCTCTCCGACCTTCACAAAAAAAGTTATTCAAGAATATCTCTTTCTCCTATGTGCTTTCATCCCTAACCCTAACCCTAACCCTTCCGAAAGTCGGAGAAGCTCAAGGATGGTACCGATCGATGCGCGCTACCCCATTTAGTGGGGGTAGAGCCTACTTGCAAGTCTCTCCGACCTTCACAAAAAAAGTTATTCAAGAATATCTCTTTCTCCTA
The DNA here is from genome assembly GCF_963576545.1 of Limanda limanda. Taxonomy (NCBI): domain Eukaryota; kingdom Metazoa; phylum Chordata; class Actinopteri; order Pleuronectiformes; family Pleuronectidae; genus Limanda; species Limanda limanda. The sequence continues at coordinate 30,172 of NW_026870675.1, read as the reverse complement.
TGTGCTTTCATCCCTAACCCTAACCCTAACCCTTCCGAAAGTCGGAGAAGCTCAAGGATGGTACCGATCGATGCGCGCAACCCCATTTAGTGGGGGTAGAGCCTACTTGCAAGTCTTTCCGACCTTCACAAAAAAAGTTATTCAAGAATATCTCCTCAGATTTGGGGGAATTTCGTCGGTCGACCTCTTCCGAAGGTCGTACAAGCTCGGGGATGGTACCAATCGATCCGCAGGACCCAAATTAGTCCAGATGCAACCACTTTCCAAGTCTCTCCGACCTTCACAAAAAAAGTTATTCAAGAATATCTCTTTCTCCTATGTGCTTTCATCCCTAACCCTAACCCTAACCCTTCCCAAAGTCGGAGAAGCTCAAGGATGGTACCGATCGATGCGCGCAACCCCATTTAGTGGGGGTAGAGCCTACTTGCAAGTCTCTCCGACCTTCACAAAAAAAGTTATTCAAGAATATCTCCTCAGATTTGGGGGAATTTCGTCGGTCGACCTCTTCCGAAGGTCGTACAAGCTCGGGGATGGTACCAATCGATCCGCAGGACCCAAATTAGTCCAGATGCAACCACTTTCCAAGTCTCTCCGACCTTCACAAAAAAAGTTATTCAAGAATAGCTCTTTCTCCTATGTGCTTTCATCCCTAACCCTAACCCTAACCCTTCCCAAAGTCGGAGAAGCTCAAAGATGGTACCGATCGATGCGCGCTACCCCATTTAGTGGGGGTAGAGCCTACTTGCAAGTCTCTCCGACCTTCACAAAAAAAGTTATTCAAGAATATCTCCTCAGATTTGGGGGAATTTCGTCGGTCGACCTCTTCCGAAGGTCGTACAAGCTCGGGGATGGTACCAATCGATCCGCAGGACCCAAATTAGTCCAGATGCAACCACTTTCCAAGTCTCTCCGACCTTCACAAAAAAAGTTATTCAAGAATATCTCTTTCTCCTATGTGCTTTCATCCCTAACCCTAACCCTAACCCTTCCGAAAGTCGGAGAAGCTCAAGGATGGTACCGATCGATGCGCGCAACCCCATTTAGTGGGGGTAGAGCCTACTTGCAAGTCTCTCCGACCTTCACAAAAAAAGTTATTCAAGAATATCTCCTCAGATTTGGGGGAATTTCGTCGGTCGACCTCTTCCGAAGGTCGTACAAGCTCGGGGATGGTACCAATCGATCCGCAGGACCCAAATTAGTCCAGATGCAACCACTTTCCAAGTCTCTCCGACCTTCACAAAAAAAGTTATTCAAGAATATCTCTTTCTCCTATGTGCTTTCATCCCTAACCCTAACCCTAACCCTTCCCAAAGTCGGAGAAGCTCAAGGATGGTACCGATCGATGCGCGCTACCCCATTTAGTGGGGGTAGAGCCTACTTGCAAGTCTCTCCGACCTTCACAAAAAAAGTTATTCAAGAATATCTCTTTCTCCTATGTGCTTTCATCCCTAACCCTAACCCTAACCCTTCCGAAAGTCGGAGAAGCTCAAGGATGGTACCGATCGATGCGCGCTACCCCATTTAGTGGGGGTAGAGCCTACTTGCAAGTCTCTCCGACCTTCACAAAAAAAGTTATTCAAGAATATCTCTTTCTCCTATGTGCTTTCATCCCTAACCCTAACCCTAACCCTTCCGAAAGTCGGAGAAGCTCAAGGATGGTACCGATCGATGTGCGCTACCCCATTTAGTGGGGGTAGAGCCTACTTGCAAGTCTCTCCGACCTTCACAAAAAAAGTTATTCAAGAATATCTCCTCAGATTTGGGGGAATTTCGTCGGTCGACCTCTTCCGAAGGTCGTACAAGCTCGGGGATGGTACTAATCGATCCGCAGGACCCAAATTAGTCCAGATGCAACCACTTTCCAAGTCTCTCCGACCTTCACAAAAAAAGTTATTCAAGAATATCTCTTTCTCCTATGTGCTTTCATCCCTAACCCTAACCCTAACCCTTCCGAAAGTCGGAGAAGCTCAAGGATGGTACCGATCGATGCGCGCTACCCCATTTAGTGGGGGTAGAGCCTACTTGCAAGTCTCTCCGACCTTCACAAAAAAAGTTATTCAAGAATATCTCTTTCTCCTATGTGCTTTCATCCCTAACCCTAACCCTAACCCTTCCGAAAGTCGGAGAAGCTCAAGGATGGTACCGATCGATGCGCGCAACCCCATTTAGTGGGGGTAGAGCCTACTTGCAAGTCTCTCCGACCTTCACAAAAAAAGTTATTCAAGAATATCTCCTCAGATTTGGGGGAATTTCGTCGGTCGACCTCTTTCGAAGGTCGTACAAGCTCGGGGATGGTACCAATCGATCCGCAGGACCCAAATTAGTCCAGATGCAACCACTTTCCAAGTCTCTCCGACCTTCACAAAAAAAGTTATTCAAGAATATCTCTTTCTCCTATGTGCTTTCATCCCTAACCCTAACCCTAACCCTTCCGAAAGTCGGAGAAGCTCAAGGATGGTACCGATCGATGCGCGCTACCCCATTTAGTGGGGGTAGAGCCTACTTGCAAGTCTCTCCGACCTTCACAAAAAAAGTTATTCAAGAATATCTCTTTCTCCTATGTGCTTTCATCCCTAACCCTAACCCTAACCCTTCCGAAAGTCGGAGAAGCTCAAGGATGGTACCGATCGATGCGCGCAACCCCATTTAGTGGGGGTAGAGCCTACTTGCAAGTCTCTCCGACCTTCACAAAAAAAGTTATTCAAGAATATCTCCTCAGATTTGGGGGAATTTCGTCGGTCGACCTCTTCCGAAGGTCGTACAAGCTCGGGGATGGTACCAATCGATCTGCAGGACCCAAATTAGTCCAGATGCAACCACTTTCCAAGTCTCTCCGACCTTCACAAAAAAAGTTATTCAAGAATATCTCTTTCTCCTATGTGCTTTCATCCCTAACCCTAACCCTAACCCTTCCGAAAGTCGGAGAAGCTCAAGGATGGTACCGATCGATGCGCGCTACCCCATTTAGTGGGGGTAGAGCCTACTTGCAAGTCTCTCCGACCTTCACAAAAAAAGTTATTCAAGAATATCTCCTCAGATTTGGGGGAATTTCGTCGGTCGACCTCTTCCGAAGGTCGTACAAGCTCGGGGATGGTACCAATCGATCCGCAGGACCCAAATTAGTCCAGATGCAACCACTTTCCAAGTCTCTCCGACCTTCACAAAAAAGGTTATTCAAGAATATCTCTTTCTCCTATGTGCTTTCATCCCTAACCCTAACCCTAACCCTTCCGAAAGTCGGAGAAGCTCAAGGATGGTACCGATCGATGCGCGCAACCCCATTTAGTGGGGGTAGAGCCTACTTGCAAGTCTCTCCGACCTTCACAAAAAAAGTTATTCAAGAATATCTCCTCAGATTTGGGGGAATTTCGTCGGTCGACCTCTTCCGAAGGTCGTACAAGCTCGGGGATGGTACCAATCGATCCGCAGGACCCAAATTAGTCCAGATGCAACCACTTTCCAAGTCTCTCCGACCTTCACAAAAAAAGTTATTCAAGAATATCTCTTTCTCCTATGTGCTTTCATCCCTAACCCTAACCCTAACCCTTCCCAAAGTCGGAGAAGCTCAAAGATGGTACCGATCGATGCGCGCTACCCCATTTAGTGGGGGTAGAGCCTACTTGCAAGTCTCTCCGACCTTCACAAAAAAAGTTATTCAAGAATATCTCCTCAGATTTGGGGGAATTTCGTCGGTCGACCTCTTCCGAAGGTCGTACAAGCTCGGGGATGGTACCAATCGATCCGCAGGACCCAAATTAGTCCAGATGCAACCACTTTCCAAGTCTCTCCGACCTTCACAAAAAAAGTTATTCAAGAATATCTCTTTCTCCTATGTGCTTTCATCCCTAACCCTAACCCTAACCCTTCCGAAAGTCGGAGAAGCTCAAGGATGGTACCGATCGATGCGCGCAACCCCATTTAGTGGGGGTAGAGCCTACTTGCCAGTCTCTCCGACCTTCACAAAAAAAGTTATTCAAGAATATCTCCTCAGATTTGGGGGAATTTCGTCGGTCGACCTCTTCCGAAGGTCGTACAAGCTCGGGGATGGTACCAATCGATCCGCAGGACCCAAATTAGTCCAGATGCAACCACTTTCCAAGTCTCTCCGACCTTCACAAAAAAAGTTATTCAAGAATATCTCTTTCTCCTATGTGCTTTCATCCCTAACCCTAACCCTAACCCTTCCCAAAGTCGGAGAAGCTCAAGGATGGTACCGATCGATGCGCGCTACCCCATTTAGTGGGGGTAGAGCCTACTTGCAAGTCTCTCCGACCTTCACAAAAAAAGTTATTCAAGAATATCTCTTTCTCCTATGTGCTTTCATCCCTAACCCTAACCCTAACCCTTCCGAAAGTCGGAGAAGCTCAAGGATGGTACCGATCGATGCGCGCTACCCCATTTAGTGGGGGTAGAGCCTACTTGCAAGTCTCTCCGACCTTCACAAAAAAAGTTATTCAAGAATATCTCTTTCTCCTATGTGCTTTCATCCCTAACCCTAACCCTAACCCTTCCGAAAGTCGGAGAAGCTCAAGGATGGTACCGATCGATGTGCGCTACCCCATTTAGTGGGGGTAGAGCCTACTTGCAAGTCTCTCCGACCTTCACAAAAAAAGTTATTCAAGAATATCTCCTCAGATTTGGGGGAATTTCGTCGGTCGACCTCTTCCGAAGGTCGTACAAGCTCGGGGATGGTACTAATCGATCCGCAGGACCCAAATTAGTCCAGATGCAACCACTTTCCAAGTCTCTCCGACCTTCACAAAAAAAGTTATTCAAGAATATCTCTTTCTCCTATGTGCTTTCATCCCTAACCCTAACCCTAACCCTTCCGAAAGTCGGAGAAGCTCAAGGATGGTACCGATCGATGCGCGCTACCCCATTTAGTGGGGGTAGAGCCTACTTGCAAGTCTCTCCGACCTTCACAAAAAAAGTTATTCAAGAATATCTCTTTCTCCTATGTGCTTTCATCCCTAACCCTAACCCTAACCCTTCCGAAAGTCGGAGAAGCTCAAGGATGGTACCGATCGATGCGCGCAACCCCATTTAGTGGGGGTAGAGCCTACTTGCAAGTCTTTCCGACCTTCACAAAAAAAGTTATTCAAGAATATCTCCTCAGATTTGGGGGAATTTCGTCGGTCGACCTCTTCCGAAGGTCGTACAAGCTCGGGGATGGTACCAATCGATCCGCAGGACCCAAATTAGTCCAGATGCAACCACTTTCCAAGTCTCTCCGACCTTCACAAAAAAAGTTATTCAAGAATATCTCTTTCTCCTATGTGCTTTCATCCCTAACCCTAACCCTAACCCTTCCCAAAGTCGGAGAAGCTCAAGGATGGTACCGATCGATGCGCGCAACCCCATTTAGTGGGGGTAGAGCCTACTTGCAAGTCTCTCCGACCTTCACAAAAAAAGTTATTCAAGAATATCTCCTCAGATTTGGGGGAATTTCGTCGGTCGACCTCTTCCGAAGGTCGTACAAGCTCGGGGATGGTACCAATCGATCCGCAGGACCCAAATTAGTCCAGATGCAACCACTTTCCAAGTCTCTCCGACCTTCACAAAAAAAGTTATTCAAGAATATCTCTTTCTCCTATGTGCTTTCATCCCTAACCCTAACCCTAACCCTTCCCAAAGTCGGAGAAGCTCAAAGATGGTACCGATCGATGCGCGCTACCCCATTTAGTGGGGGTAGAGCCTACTTGCAAGTCTCTCCGACCTTCACAAAAAAAGTTATTCAAGAATATCTCCTCAGATTTGGGGGAATTTCGTCGGTCGACCTCTTCCGAAGGTCGTACAAGCTCGGGGATGGTACCAATCGATCCGCAGGACCCAAATTAGTCCAGATGCAACCACTTTCCAAGTCTCTCCGACCTTCACAAAAAAAGTTATTCAAGAATATCTCTTTCTCCTATGTGCTTTCATCCCTAACCCTAACCCTAACCCTTTCGAAAGTCGGAGAAGCTCAAGGATGGTACCGATCGATGCGCGCAACCCCATTTAGTGGGGGTAGAGCCTACTTGCAAGTCTCTCCGACCTTCACAAAAAAAGTTATTCAAGAATATCTCCTCAGATTTGGGGGAATTTCGTCGGTCGACCTCTTCCGAAGGTCGTACAAGCTCGGGGATGGTACCAATCGATCCGCAGGACCCAAATTAGTCCAGATGCAACCACTTTCCAAGTCTCTCCGACCTTCACAAAAAAAGTTATTCAAGAATATCTCTTTCTCCTATGTGCTTTCATCCCTAACCCTAACCCTAACCCTTCCCAAAGTCGGAGAAGCTCAAGGATGGTACCGATCGATGCGCGCTACCCCATTTAGTGGGGGTAGAGCCTACTTGCAAGTCTCTCCGACCTTCACAAAAAAAGTTATTCAAGAATATCTCTTTCTCCTATGTGCTTTCATCCCTAACCCTAACCCTAACCCTTCCGAAAGTCGGAGAAGCTCAAGGATGGTACCGATCGATGCGCGCTACCCCATTTAGTGGGGGTAGAGCCTACTTGCAAGTCTCTCCGACCTTCACAAAAAAAGTTATTCAAGAATATCTCTTTCTCCTATGTGCTTTCATCCCTAACCCTAACCCTAACCCTTCCGAAAGTCGGAGAAGCTCAAGGATGGTACCGATCGATGTGCGCTACCCCATTTAGTGGGGGTAGAGCCTACTTGCAAGTCTCTCCGACCTTCACAAAAAAAGTTATTCAAGAATATCTCCTCAGATTTGGGGGAATTTCGTCGGTCGACCTCTTCCGAAGGTCGTACAAGCTCGGGGATGGTACTAATCGATCCGCAGGACCCAAATTAGTCCAGATGCAACCACTTTCCAAGTCTCTCCGACCTTCACAAAAAAAGTTATTCAAGAATATCTCTTTCTCCTATGTGCTTTCATCCCTAACCCTAACCCTAACCCTTCCGAAAGTCGGAGAAGCTCAAGGATGGTACCGATCGATGCGCGCTACCCCATTTAGTGGGGGTAGAGCCTACTTGCAAGTCTCTCCGACCTTCACAAAAAAAGTTATTCAAGAATATCTCTTTCTCCTATGTGCTTTCATCCCTAACCCTAACCCTAACCCTTCCGAAAGTCGGAGAAGCTCAAGGATGGTACCGATCGATGCGCGCAACCCCATTTAGTGGGGGTAGAGCCTACTTGCAAGTCTCTCCGACCTTCACAAAAAAAGTTATTCAAGAATATCTCCTCAGATTTGGGGGAATTTCGTCGGTCGACCTCTTTCGAAGGTCGTACAAGCTCGGGGATGGTACCAATCGATCCGCAGGACCCAAATTAGTCCAGATGCAACCACTTTCCAAGTCTCTCCGACCTTCACAAAAAAAGTTATTCAAGAATATCTCTTTCTCCTATGTGCTTTCATCCCTAACCCTAACCCTAACCCTTCCGAAAGTCGGAGAAGCTCAAGGATGGTACCGATCGATGCGCTCTACCCCATTTAGTGGGGGTAGAGCCTACTTGCAAGTCTCTCCGACCTTCACAAAAAAAGTTATTCAAGAATATCTCTTTCTCCTATGTGCTTTCATCCCTAACCCTAACCCTAACCCTTCCGAAAGTCGGAGAAGCTCAAGGATGGTACCGATCGATGCGCGCAACCCCATTTAGTGGGGGTAGAGCCTACTTGCAAGTCTCTCCGACCTTCACAAAAAAAGTTATTCAAGAATATCTCCTCAGATTTGGGGGAATTTCGTCGGTCGACCTCTTCCGAAGGTCGTACAAGCTCGGGGATGGTACCAATCGATCTGCAGGACCCAAATTAGTCCAGATGCAACCACTTTCCAAGTCTCTCCGACCTTCACAAAAAAAGTTATTCAAGAATATCTCTTTCTCCTATGTGCTTTCATCCCTAACCCTAACCCTAACCCTTCCGAAAGTCGGAGAAGCTCAAGGATGGTACCGATCGATGCGCGCTACCCCATTTAGTGGGGGTAGAGCCTACTTGCAAGTCTCTCCGACCTTCACAAAAAAAGTTATTCAAGAATATCTCCTCAGATTTGGGGGAATTTCGTCGGTCGACCTCTTCCGAAGGTCGTACAAGCTCGGGGATGGTACCAATCGATCCGCAGGACCCAAATTAGTCCAGATGCAACCACTTTCCAAGTCTCTCCGACCTTCACAAAAAAGGTTATTCAAGAATATCTCTTTCTCCTATGTGCTTTCATCCCTAACCCTAACCCTAACCCTTCCGAAAGTCGGAGAAGCTCAAGGATGGTACCGATCGATGCGCGCAACCCCATTTAGTGGGGGTAGAGCCTACTTGCAAGTCTCTCCGACCTTCACAAAAAAAGTTATTCAAGAATATCTCCTCAGATTTGGGGGAATTTCGTCGGTCGACCTCTTCCGAAGGTCGTACAAGCTCGGGGATGGTACCAATCGATCCGCAGGACCCAAATTAGTCCAGATGCAACCACTTTCCAAGTCTCTCCGACCTTCACAAAAAAAGTTATTCAAGAATATCTCTTTCTCCTATGTGCTTTCATCCCTAACCCTAACCCTAACCCTTCCCAAAGTCGGAGAAGCTCAAAGATGGTACCGATCGATGCGCGCTACCCCATTTAGTGGGGGTAGAGCCTACTTGCAAGTCTCTCCGACCTTCACAAAAAAAGTTATTCAAGAATATCTCCTCAGATTTGGGGGAATTTCGTCGGTCGACCTCTTCCGAAGGTCGTACAAGCTCGGGGATGGTACCAATCGATCCGCAGGACCCAAATTAGTCCAGATGCAACCACTTTCCAAGTCTCTCCGACCTTCACAAAAAAAGTTATTCAAGAATATCTCTTTCTCCTATGTGCTTTCATCCCTAACCCTAACCCTAACCCTTCCCAAAGTCGGAGAAGCTCAAGGATGGTACCGATCGATGCGCGCTACCCCATTTAGTGGGGGTAGAGCCTACTTGCAAGTCTCTCCGACCTTCACAAAAAAAGTTATTCAAGAATATCTCTTTCTCCTATGTGCTTTCATCCCTAACCCTAACCCTAACCCTTCCGAAAGTCGGAGAAGCTCAAGGATGGTACCGATCGATGCGCGCTACCCCATTTAGTGGGGGTAGAGCCTACTTGCAAGTCTCTCCGACCTTCACAAAAAAAGTTATTCAAGAATATCTCTTTCTCCTATGTGCTTTCATCCCTAACCCTAACCCTAACCCTTCCGAAAGTCGGAGAAGCTCAAGGATGGTACCGATCGATGTGCGCTACCCCATTTAGTGGGGGTAGAGCCTACTTGCAAGTCTCTCCGACCTTCACAAAAAAAGTTATTCAAGAATATCTCCTCAGATTTGGGGGAATTTCGTCGGTCGACCTCTTCCGAAGGTCGTACAAGCTCGGGGATGGTACTAATCGATCCGCAGGACCCAAATTAGTCCAGATGCAACCACTTTCCAAGTCTCTCCGACCTTCACAAAAAAAGTTATTCAAGAATATCTCTTTCTCCTATGTGCTTTCATCCCTAACCCTAACCCTAACCCTTCCGAAAGTCGGAGAAGCTCAAGGATGGTACCGATCGATGCGCGCTACCCCATTTAGTGGGGGTAGAGCCTACTTGCAAGTCTCTCCGACCTTCACAAAAAAAGTTATTCAAGAATATCTCCTCAGATTTGGGGGAATTTCGTCGGTCGACCTCTTCCGAAGGTCGTACAAGCTCGGGGATGGTACCAATCGATCCGCAGGACCCAAATTAGTCCAGATGCAACCACTTTCCAAGTCTCTCCGACCTTCACAAAAAACGTTATTCAAGAATATCTCTTTCTCCTATGTGCTTTCATCCCTAACCCTAACCCTAACCCTTCCGAAAGTCGGAGAAGCTCAAGGATGGTACCGATCGATGCGCGCAACCCCATTTAGTGGGGGTAGAGCCTACTTGCAAGTCTCTCCGACCTTCACAAAAAAAGTTATTCAAGAATATCTCCTCAGATTTGGGGGAATTTCGTCGGTCGACCTCTTCCGAAGGTCGTACAAGCTCGGGGATGGTACCAATCGATCCGCAGGACCCAAATTAGTCCAGATGCAACCACTTTCCAAGTCTCTCCGACCTTCACAAAAAAAGTTATTCAAGAATATCTCTTTCTCCTATGTGCTTTCATCCCTAACCCTAACCCTTCCGAAAGTCGGAGAAGCTCAAGGATGGTACCGATCGATGCGCGCTACCCCATTTAGTGGGGGTAGAGCCTACTTGCAAGTCTCTCCGACCTTCACAAAAAAAGTTATTCAAGAATATCTCTTTCTCCTATGTGCTTTCATCCCTAACCCTAACCCTAACCCTTCCGAAAGTCGGAGAAGCTCAAGGATGGTACCGATCGATGTGCGCAACCCCATTTAGTGGGGGTAGAGCCTACTTGCAAGTCTCTCCGACCTTCACAAAAAAAGTTATTCAAGAATATCTCCTCAGATTTGGGGGAATTTCGTCGGTCGACCTCTTTCGAAGGTCGTACAAGCTCGGGGATGGTACCAATCGATCCGCAGGACCCAAATTAGTCCAGATGCAACCACTTTCCAAGTCTCTCCGACCTTCACAAAAAAAGTTATTCAAGAATATCTCTTTCTCCTATGTGCTTTCATCCCTAACCCTAACCCTAACCCTTCCGAAAGTCGGAGAAGCTCAAGGATGGTACCGATCGATGCGCGCTACCCCATTTAGTGGGGGTAGAGCCTACTTGCAAGTCTCTCCGACCTTCACAAAAAAAGTTATTCAAGAATATCTCCTCAGATTTGGGGGAATTTCGTCGGTCGACCTCTTCCGAAGGTCGTACAAGCTCGGGGATGGTACCAATCGATCCGCAGGACCCAAATTAGTCCAGATGCAACCACTTTCCAAGTCTCTCCGACCTTCACAAAAAAAGTTATTCAAGAATATCTCTTTCTCCTATGTGCTTTCATCCCTAACCCTAACCCTTCCGAAAGTCGGAGAAGCTCAAGGATGGTACCGATCGATGTGCGCTACCCCATTTAGTGGGGGTAGAGCCTACTTGCAAGTCTCTCCGACCTTCACAAAAAAAGTTATTCAAGAATATCTCTTTCTCCTATGTGCTTTCATCCCTAACCCTAACCCTAACCCTTCCGAAAGTCGGAGAAGCTCAAGGATGGTACCGATCGATGCGCGCAACCCCATTTAGTGGGGGTAGAGCCTACTTGCAAGTCTTTCCGACCTTCACAAAAAAAGTTATTCAAGAATATCTCCTCAGATTTGGGGGAATTTCGTCGGTCGACCTCTTTCGAAGGTCGTACAAGCTCGGGGATGGTACCAATCGATCCGCAGGACCCAAATTAGTCCAGATGCAACCACTTTCCAAGTCTCTCCGACCTTCACAAAAAAAGTTATTCAAGAATATCTCTTTCTCCTATGTGCTTTCATCCCTAACCCTAACCCTAACCCTTCCGAAAGTCGGAGAAGCTCAAGGATGGTACCGATCGATGCGCGCTACCCCATTTAGTGGGGGTAGAGCCTACTTGCAAGTCTCTCCGACCTTCACAAAAAAAGTTATTCAAGAATATCTCCTCAGATTTGGGGGAATTTCGTCGGTCGACCTCTTCCGAAGGTCGTACAAGCTCGGGGATGGTACCAATCGATCCGCAGGACCCAAATTAGTCCAGATGCAACCACTTTCCAAGTCTCTCCGACCTTCACAAAAAACGTTATTCAAGAATATCTCTTTCTCCTATGTGCTTTCATCCCTAACCCTAACCCTTCCGAAAGTCGGAGAAGCTCAAGGATGGTACCGATCGATGCGCGCTACCCCATTTAGTGGGGGTAGAGCCTACTTGCAAGTCTCTCCGACCTTCACAAAAAAAGTTATTCAAGAATATCTCTTTCTCCTATGTGCTTTCATCCCTAACCCTAACCCTAACCCTTCCGAAAGTCGGAGAAGCTCAAGGATGGTACCGATCGATGCGCGCAACCCCATTTAGTGGGGGTAGAGCCTACTTGCAAGTCTCTCCGACCTTCACAAAAAAAGTTATTCAAGAATATCTCCTCAGATTTGGGGGAATTTCGTCGGTCGACCTCTTCCGAAGGTCGTACAAGCTCGGGGATGGTACCAATCGATCCGCAGGACCCAAATTAGTCCAGATGCAACCACTTTCCAAGTCTCTCCGACCTTCACAAAAAACGTTATTCAAGAATATCTCTTTCTCCTATGTGCTTTCATCCCTAACCCTAACCCTTCCGAAAGTCGGAGAAGCTCAAGGATGGTACCGATCGATGCGCGCAACCCCATTTAGTGGGGGTAGAGCCTACTTGCAAGTCTCTCCGACCTTCACAAAAAAAGTTATTCAAGAATATCTCCTCAGATTTGGGGGAATTTCGTCGGTCGACCTCTTCCGAAGGTCGTACAAGCTCGGGGATGGTACCAATCGATCCGCAGGACCCAAATTAGTCCAGATGCAACCACTTTCCAAGTCTCTCCGACCTTCACAAAAAAAGTTATTCAAGAATATCTCTTTCTCCTATGTGCTTTCATCCCTAACCCTAACCCTAACCCTTCCGAAAGTCGGAGAAGCTCAAGGATGGTACCGATCGATGCGCGCTACCCCATTTAGTGGGGGTAGAGCCTACTTGCAAGTCTCTCCGACCTTCATAAAAAAAGTTATTCAAGAATATCTCTTTCTCCTATGTGCTTTCATCCCTAACCCTAACCCTAACCCTTCCGAAAGTCGGAGAAGCTCAAGGATGGTACCGATCGATGCGCGCAACCCCATTTAGTGGGGGTAGAGCCTACTTGCAAGTCTCTCCGACCTTCACAAAAAAAGTTATTCAAGAATATCTCCTCAGATTTGGGGGAATTTCGTCGGTCGACCTCTTCCGAAGGTCGTACAAGCTCGGAGATGGTACCAATCGATCCGCAGGACCCAAATTAGTCCAGATGCAACCACTTTCCAAGTCTCTCCGACCTTCACAAAAAACGTTATTCAAGAATATCTCTTTCTCCTATGTGCTTTCATCCCTAACCCTAACCCTAACCCTTCCGAAAGTCGGAGAAGCTCAAGGATGGTACCGATCGATGCGCGCTACCCCATTTAGTGGGGGTAGAGCCTACTTGCAAGTCTCTCCGACCTTCACAAAAAAAGTTATTCAAGAATATCTCTTTCTCCCATGTGCTTTCATCCCTAACCCTAACCCTAACCCTTCCGAAAGTCGGAGAAGCTCAAGGATGGTACCGATCGATGCGCGCTACCCCATTTAGTGGGGGTAGAGCCTACTTGCAAGTCTCTCCGACCTTCACAAAAAAAGTTATTCAAGAATATCTCCTCAGATTTGGGGGAATTTCGTCGGTCGACCTCTTCCGAAGGTCGTACAAGCTCGGGGATGGTACCAATCGATCCGCAGGACCCAAATTAGTCCAGATGCAACCACTTTCCAAGTCTCTCCGACCTTCACAAAAAAAGTTTTTCAAGAATATCTCTTTCTCCTATGTGCTTTCATCCCTAACCCTAACCCTAACCCTTCCGAAAGTCGGAGAAGCTCAAGGATGGTACCGATCGATGCGCGCAACCCCATTTAGTGGGGGTAGAGCCTACTTGCAAGTCTCTCCGACCTTCACAAAAAAAGTTATTCAAGAATATCTCCTCAGATTTGGGGGAATTTCGTCGGTCGACCTCTTCCGAAGGTCGTACAAGCTCGGGGATGGTACCAATCGATCCGCAGGACCCAAATTAGTCCAGATGCAACCACTTTCCAAGTCTCTCCGACCTTCACAAAAAAAGTTATTCAAGAATATCTCTTTCTCCTATGTGCTTTCATCCCTAACCCTAACCCTAACCCTTCCGAAAGTCGGAGAAGCTCAAGGATGGTACCGATCGATGCGCGCTACCCCATTTAGTGGGGGTAGAGCCTACTTGCAAGTCTCTCCGACCTTCATAAAAAAAGTTATTCAAGAATATCTCTTTCTCCTATGTGCTTTCATCCCTAACCCTAACCCTAACCCTTCCGAAAGTCGGAGAAGCTCAAGGATGGTACCGATCGATGCGCGCAACCCCATTTAGTGGGGGTAGAGCCTACTTGCAAGTCTCTCCGACCTTCACAAAAAAAGTTATTCAAGAATATCTCCTCAGATTTGGGGGAATTTCGTCGGTCGACCTCTTCCGAAGGTCGTACAAGCTCGGAGATGGTACCAATCGATCCGCAGGACCCAAATTAGTCCAGATGCAACCACTTTCCAAGTCTCTCCGACCTTCACAAAAAACGTTATTCAAGAATATCTCTTTCTCCTATGTGCTTTCATCCCTAACCCTAACCCTAACCCTTCCGAAAGTCGGAGAAGCTCAAGGATGGTACCGATCGATGCGCGCTACCCCATTTAGTGGGGGTAGAGCCTACTTGCAAGTCTCTCCGACCTTCACAAAAAAAGTTATTCAAGAATATCTCTTTCTCCCATGTGCTTTCATCCCTAACCCTAACCCTAACCCTTCCGAAAGTCGGAGAAGCTCAAGGATGGTACCGATCGATGCGCGCTACCCCATTTAGTGGGGGTAGAGCCTACTTGCAAGTCTCTCCGACCTTCACAAAAAAAGTTATTCAAGAATATCTCCTCAGATTTGGGGGAATTTCGTCGGTCGACCTCTTCCGAAGGTCGTACAAGCTCGGGGATGGTACCAATCGATCCGCAGGACCCAAATTAGTCCAGATGCAACCACTTTCCAAGTCTCTCCGACCTTCACAAAAAAAGTTTTTCAAGAATATCTCTTTCTCCTATGTGCTTTCATCCCTAACCCTAACCCTAACCCTTCCGAAAGTCGGAGAAGCTCAAGGATGGTACCGATCGATGCGCGCTACCCCATTTAGTGGGGGTAGAGCCTACTTGCAAGTCTCTCCGACCTTCACAAAAAAAGTTATTCAAGAATATCTCTTTCTCCTATGTGCTTTCATCCCTAACCCTAACCCTAACCCTTCCGAAAGTCGGAGAAGCTCAAGGATGGTACCGATCGATGCGCGCAACCCCATTTAGTGGGGGTAGAGCCTACTTGCAAGTCTCTCCGACCTTCACAAAAAAAGTTATTCAAGAATATCTCCTCAGATTTGGGGGAATTTCGTCGGTCGACCTCTTTCGAAGGTCGTACAAGCTCGGGGATGGTACCAATCGATCCGCAGGACCCAAATTAGTCCAGATGCAACCACTTTCCAAGTCTCTCCGACCTTCACAAAAAAAGTTATTCAAGAATATCTCTTTCTCCTATGTGCTTTCATCCCTAACCCTAACCCTAACCCTTCCGAAAGTCGGAGAAGCTCAAGGATGGTACCGATCGATGCGCGCTACCCCATTTAGTGGGGGTAGAGCCTACTTGCAAGTCTCTCCGACCTTCACAAAAAAAGTTATTCAAGAATATCTCCTCAGATTTGGGGGAATTTCGTCGGTCGACCTCTTCCGAAGGTCGTACAAGCTCGGGGATGGTACCAATCGATCCGCAGGACCCAAATTAGTCCAGATGCAACCACTTTCCAAGTCTCTCCGACCTTCACAAAAAAAGTTATTCAAGAATATCTCTTTCTCCTATGTGCTTTCATCCCTAACCCTAACCCTTCCGAAAGTCGGAGAAGCTCAAGGATGGTACTGATCGATGCGCGCTACCCCATTTAGTGGGGGTAGAGCCTACTTGCAAGTCTCTCCGACCTTCACAAAAAAAGTTATTCAAGAATATCTCTTTCTCCTATGTGCTTTCATCCCTAACCCTAACCCTAACCCTTCCGAAAGTCGGAGAAGCTCAAGGATGGTACCGATCGATGCGCGCAACCCCATTTAGTGGGGGTAGAGCCTACTTGCAAGTCTCTCCGACCTTCACAAAAAAAGTTATTCAAGAATATCTCCTCAGATTTGGGGGAATTTCGTCGGTCGACCTCTTCCGAAGGTCGTACAAGCTCGGGGATGGTACCAATCGATCCGCAAGACCCAAATTAGTCCAGATGCAACCACTTTCCAAGTCTCTCCGACCTTCACAAAAAACGTTATTCAAGAATATCTCTTTCTCCTATGTGCTTTCATCCCTAACCCTAACCCTTCCGAAAGTCGGAGAAGCTCAAGGATGGTACCGATCGATGCGCGCAACCCCATTTAGTGGGGGTAGAGCCTACTTGCAAGTCTCTCCGACCTTCACAAAAAAAGTTATTCAAGAATATCTCCTCAGATTTGGGGGAATTTCGTCGGTCGACCTCTTCCGAAGGTCGTACAAGCTCGGGGATGGTACCAATCGATCCGCAGGACCCAAATTAGTCCAGATGCAACCACTTTCCAAGTCTCTCCGACCTTCACAAAAAAAGTTATTCAAGAATATCTCTTTCTCCTATGTGCTTTCATCCCTAACCCTAACCCTAACCCTTCCGAAAGTCGGAGAAGCTCAAGGATGGTACCGATCGATGCGCGCAACCCCATTTAGTGGGGGTAGAGCCTACTTGCAAGTCTCTCCGACCTTCACAAAAAAAGTTATTCAAGAATATCTCCTCAGATTTGGGGGAATTTCGTCGGTCGACCTCTTCCGAAGGTCGTACAAGCTCGGAGATGGTACCAATCGATCCGCAGGACCCAAATTAGTCCAGATGCAACCACTTTCCAAGTCTCTCCGACCTTCACAAAAAACGTTATTCAAGAATATCTCTTTCTCCTATGTGCTTTCATCCCTAACCCTAACCCTAACCCTTCCGAAAGTCGGAGAAGCTCAAGGATGGTACCGATCGATGCGCGCTACCCCATTTAGTGGGGGTAGAGCCTACTTGCAAGTCTCTCCGACCTTCACAAAAAAAGTTATTCAAGAATATCTCTTTCTCCCATGTGCTTTCATCCCTAACCCTAACCCTAACCCTTCCGAAAGTCGGAGAAGCTCAAGGATGGTACCGATCGATGCGCGCTACCCCATTTAGTGGGGGTAGAGCCTACTTGCAAGTCTCTCCGACCTTCACAAAAAAAGTTATTCAAGAATATCTCCTCAGATTTGGGGGAATTTCGTCGGTCGACCTCTTCCGAAGGTCGTACAAGCTCGGGGATGGTACCAATCGATCCGCAGGACCCAAATTAGTCCAGATGCAACCACTTTCCAAGTCTCTCCGACCTTCACAAAAAAAGTTTTTCAAGAATATCTCTTTCTCCTATGTGCTTTCATCCCTAACCCTAACCCTAACCCTTCCGAAAGTCGGAGAAGCTCAAGGATGGTACCGATCGATGCGCGCTACCCCATTTAGTGGGGGTAGAGCCTACTTGCAAGTCTCTCCGACCTTCACAAAAAAAGTTATTCAAGAATATCTCTTTCTCCTATGTGCTTTCATCCCTAACCCTAACCCTAACCCTTCCGAAAGTCGGAGAAGCTCAAGGATGGTACCGATCGATGCGCGCAACCCCATTTAGTGGGGGTAGAGCCTACTTGCAAGTCTCTCCGACCTTCACAAAAAAAGTTATTCAAGAATATCTCCTCAGATTTGGGGGAATTTCGTCGGTCGACCTCTTTCGAAGGTCGTACAAGCTCGGGGATGGTACCAATCGATCCGCAGGACCCAAATTAGTCCAGATGCAACCACTTTCCAAGTCTCTCCGACCTTCACAAAAAAAGTTATTCAAGAATATCTCTTTCTCCTATGTGCTTTCATCCCTAACCCTAACCCTAACCCTTCCGAAAGTCGGAGAAGCTCAAGGATGGTACCGATCGATGCGCGCTACCCCATTTAGTGGGGGTAGAGCCTACTTGCAAGTCTCTCCGACCTTCACAAAAAAAGTTATTCAAGAATATCTCCTCAGATTTGGGGGAATTTCGTCGGTCGACCTCTTCCGAAGGTCGTACAAGCTCGGGGATGGTACCAATCGATCCGCAGGACCCAAATTAGTCCAGATGCAACCACTTTCCAAGTCTCTCCGACCTTCACAAAAAAAGTTATTCAAGAATATCTCTTTCTCCTATGTGCTTTCATCCCTAACCCTAACCCTTCCGAAAGTCGGAGAAGCTCAAGGATGGTACCGATCGATGCGCGCTACCCCATTTAGTGGGGGTAGAGCCTACTTGCAAGTCTCTCCGACCTTCACGAAAAAAGTTATTCAAGAATATCTCTTTCTCCTATGTGCTTTCATCCCTAACCCTAACCCTAACCCTTCCGAAAGTCGGAGAAGCTCAAGGATGGTACCGATCGATGCGCGCAACCCCATTTAGTGGGGGTAGAGCCTACTTGCAAGTCTCTCCGACCTTCACAAAAAAAGTTATTCAAGAATATCTCCTCAGATTTGGGGGAATTTCGTCGGTCGACCTCTTCCGAAGGTCGTACAAGCTCGGGGATGGTACCAATCGATCCGCAGGACCCAAATTAGTCCAGATGCAACCACTTTCCAAGTCTCTCCGACCTTCACAAAAAACGTTATTCAAGAATATCTCTTTCTCCTATGTGCTTTCATCCCTAACCCTAACCCTTCCGAAAGTCGGAGAAGCTCAAGGATGGTACCGATCGATGCGCGCAACCCCATTTAGTGGGGGTAGAGCCTACTTGCAAGTCTCTCCGACCTTCACAAAAAAAGTTATTCAAGAATATCTCCTCAGATTTGGGGGAATTTCGTCGGTCGACCTCTTCCGAAGGTCGTACAAGCTCGGGGATGGTACCAATCGATCCGCAGGACCCAAATTAGTCCAGATGCAACCACTTTCCAAGTCTCTCCGACCTTCACAAAAAAAGTTATTCAAGAATATCTCTTTCTCCTATGTGCTTTCATCCCTAACCCTAACCCTTCCGAAAGTCGGAGAAGCTCAAGGATGGTACCGATCGATGCGCGCTACCCCATTTAGTGGGGGTAGAGCCTACTTGCAAGTCTCTCCGACCTTCACAAAAAAAGTTATTCAAGAATATCTCTTTCTCCTATGTGCTTTCATCCCTAACCCTAACCCTAACCCTTCCGAAAGTCGGAGAAGCTCAAGGATGGTACCGATCGATGCGCGCAACCCCATTTAGTGGGGGTAGAGCCTACTTGCAAGTCTCTCCGACCTTCACAAAAAAAGTTATTCAAGAATATCTCCTCAGATTTGGGGGAATTTCGTCGGTCGACCTCTTCCGAAGGTCGTACAAGCTCGGGGATGGTACCAATCGATCCGCAGGACCCAAATTAGTCCAGATGCAACCACTTTCCAAGTCTCTCCGACCTTCACAAAAAACGTTATTCAAGAATATCTCTTTCTCCTATGTGCTTTCATCCCTAACCCTAACCCTTCCGAAAGTCGGAGAAGCTCAAGGATGGTACCGATCGATGCGCGCAACCCCATTTAGTGGGGGTACAGCCTACTTGCAAGTCTCTCCGACCTTCACAAAAAAAGTTATTCAAGAATATCTCCTCAGATTTGGGGGAATTTCGTCGGTCGACCTCTTCCGAAGGTCGTACAAGCTCGGGGATGGTACCAATCGATCCGCAGGACCCAAATTAGTCCAGATGCAACCACTTTCCAAGTCTCTCCGACCTTCACAAAAAAAGTTATTCAAGAATATCTCTTTCTCCTATGTGCTTTCATCCCTAACCCTAACCCTAACCCTTCCGAAAGTCGGAGAAGCTCAAGGATGGTACCGATCGATGCGCGCTACCCCATTTAGTGGGGGTAGAGCCTACTTGCAAGTCTCTCCGACCTTCATAAAAAAAGTTATTCAAGAATATCTCTTTCTCCTATGTGCTTTCATCCCTAACCCTAACCCTTCCGAAAGTCGGAGAAGCTCAAGGATGGTACCGATCGATGCGCGCAACCCCATTTAGTGGGGGTAGAGCCTACTTGCAAGTCTCTCCGACCTTCACAAAAAAAGTTATTCAAGAATATCTCCTCAGATTTGGGGGAATTTCGTCGGTCGACCTCTTCCGAAGGTCGTACAAGCTCGGAGATGGTACCAATCGATCCGCAGGACCCAAATTAGTCCAGATGCAACCACTTTCCAAGTCTCTCCGACCTTCACAAAAAACGTTATTCAAGAATATCTCTTTCTCCTATGTGCTTTCATCCCTAACCCTAACCCTAACCCTTCCGAAAGTCGGAGAAGCTCAAGGATGGTACCGATCGATGCGCGCTACCCCATTTAGTGGGGGTAGAGCCTACTTGCAAGTCTCTCCGACCTTCACAAAAAAAGTTATTCAAGAATATCTCTTTCTCCCATGTGCTTTCATCCCTAACCCTAACCCTAACCCTTCCGAAAGTCGGAGAAGCTCAAGGATGGTACCGATCGATGCGCGCTACCCCATTTAGTGGGGGTAGAGCCTACTTGCAAGTCTCTCCGACCTTCACAAAAAAAGTTATTCAAGAATATCTCCTCAGATTTGGGGGAATTTCGTCGGTCGACCTCTTCCGAAGGTCGTACAAGCTCGGGGATGGTACCAATCGATCCGCAGGACCCAAATTAGTCCAGATGCAACCACTTTCCAAGTCTCTCCGACCTTCACAAAAAAAGTTTTTCAAGAATATCTCTTTCTCCTATGTGCTTTCATCCCTAACCCTAACCCTAACCCTTCCGAAAGTCGGAGAAGCTCAAGGATGGTACCGATCGATGCGCGCTACCCCATTTAGTGGGGGTAGAGCCTACTTGCAAGTCTCTCCGACCTTCACAAAAAAAGTTATTCAAGAATATCTCTTTCTCCTATGTGCTTTCATCCCTAACCCTAACCCTAACCCTTCCGAAAGTCGGAGAAGCTCAAGGATGGTACCGATCGATGCGCGCAACCCCATTTAGTGGGGGTAGAGCCTACTTGCAAGTCTCTCCGACCTTCACAAAAAAAGTTATTCAAGAATATCTCCTCAGATTTGGGGGAATTTCGTCGGTCGACCTCTTTCGAAGGTCGTACAAGCTCGGGGATGGTACCAATCGATCCGCAGGACCCAAATTAGTCCAGATGCAACCACTTTCCAAGTCTCTCCGACCTTCACAAAAAAAGTTATTCAAGAATATCTCTTTCTCCTATGTGCTTTCATCCCTAACCCTAACCCTAACCCTTCCGAAAGTCGGAGAAGCTCAAGGATGGTACCGATCGATGCGCGCTACCCCATTTAGTGGGGGTAGAGCCTACTTGCAAGTCTCTCCGACCTTCACAAAAAAAGTTATTCAAGAATATCTCCTCAGATTTGGGGGAATTTCGTCGGTCGACCTCTTCCGAAGGTCGTACAAGCTCGGGGATAGTACCAATCGATCCGCAGGACCCAAATTAGTCCAGATGCAACCACTTTCCAAGTCTCTCCGACCTTCACAAAAAAAGTTATTCAAGAATATCTCTTTCTCCTATGTGCTTTCATCCCTAACCCTAACCCTTCCGAAAGTCGGAGAAGCTCAAGGATGGTACCGATCGATGCGCGCTACCCCATTTAGTGGGGGTAGAGCCTACTTGCAAGTCTCTCCGACCTTCACGAAAAAAGTTATTCAAGAATATCTCTTTCTCCTATGTGCTTTCATCCCTAACCCTAACCCTAACCCTTCCGAAAGTCGGAGAAGCTCAAGGATGGTACCGATCGATGCGCGCAACCCCATTTAGTGGGGGTAGAGCCTACTTGCAAGTCTCTCCGACCTTCACAAAAAAAGTTATTCAAGAATATCTCCTCAGATTTGGGGAATTTCGTCGGTCGACCTCTTCCGAAGGTCGTACAAGCTCGGGGATGGTACCAATCGATCCGCAGGACCCAAATTAGTCCAGATGCAACCACTTTCCAAGTCTCTCCGACCTTCACAAAAAACGTTATTCAAGAATATCTCTTTCTCCTATGTGCTTTCATCCCTAACCCTAACCCTTCCGAAAGTCGGAGAAGCTCAAGGATGGTACCGATCGATGCGCGCAACCCCATTTAGTGGGGGTAGAGCCTACTTGCAAGTCTCTCCGACCTTCACAAAAAAAGTTATTCAAGAATATCTCCTCAGATTTGGGGGAATTTCGTCGGTCGACCTCTTCCGAAGGTCGTACAAGCTCGGGGATGGTACCAATCGATCCGCAGGACCCAAATTAGTCCAGATGCAACCACTTTCCAAGTCTCTCCGACCTTCACAAAAAAAGTTATTCAAGAATATCTCTTTCTCCTATGTGCTTTCATCCCTAACCCTAACCCTTCCGAAAGTCGGAGAAGCTCAAGGATGGTACCGATCGATGCGCGCTACCCCATTTAGTGGGGGTAGAGCCTACTTGCAAGTCTCTCCGACCTTCACAAAAAAGTTATTCAAGAATATCTCTTTCTCCTATGTGCTTTCATCCCTAACCCTAACCCTAACCCTTCCGAAAGTCGGAGAAGCTCAAGGATGGTACCGATCGATGCGCGCAACCCATTTAGTGGGGGTAGAGCCTACTTGCAAGTCTCTCCGACCTTCACAAAAAAGTTATTCAAGAATATCTCCTCAGATTTGGGGGAATTTCGTCGGTCGACCTCTTCCGAAGGTCGTACAAGCTCGGGGATGGTACCAATCGATCCGCAGGACCCAAATTAGTCCAGATGCAACCACTTTCCAAGTCTCTCCGACCTTCACAAAAAACGTTATTCAAGAATATCTCTTTCTCCTATGTGCTTTCATCCCTAACCCTAACCCTTCCGAAAGTCGGAGAAGCTCAAGGATGGTACCGATCGATGCGCGCAACCCCATTTAGTGGGGGTAGAGCCTACTTGCAAGTCTCTCCGACCTTCACAAAAAAAGTTATTCAAGAATATCTCCTCAGATTTGGGGGAATTTCGTCGGTCGACCTCTTCCGAAGGTCGTACAAGCTCGGGGATGGTACCAATCGATCCGCAGGACCCAAATTAGTCCAGATGCAACCACTTTCCAAGTCTCTCCGACCTTCACAAAAAAAAGTTATTCAAGAATATCTCTTTCTCCTATGTGCTTTCATCCCTAACCCTAACCCTAACCCTTCCGAAAGTCGGAGAAGCTCAAGGATGGTACCGATCGATGCGCGCTACCCCATTTAGTGGGGGTAGAGCCTACTTGCAAGTCTCTCCGACCTTCATAAAAAAGTTATTCAAGAATATCTCTTTCTCCTATGTGCTTTCATCCCTAACCCTAACCCTAACCCTTCCGAAAGTCGGAGAAGCTCAAGGATGGTACCGATCGATGCGCGCAACCCCATTTAGTGGGGTAGAGCCTACTTGCAAGTCTCTCCGACCTTCACAAAAAAAGTTATTCAAGAATATCTCCTCAGATTTGGGGGAATTTCGTCGGTCGACCTCTTCCGAAGGTCGTACAAGCTCGGAGATGGTACCAATCGATCCGCAGGACCCAAATTAGTCCAGATGCAACCACTTTCCAAGTCTCTCCGACCTTCACAAAAAACGTTATTCAAGAATATCTCTTTCTCCTATGTGCTTTCATCCCTAACCCTAACCCTAACCCCCCTAACCCTTCCGAAAGTCGGAGAAGCTCAAGGATGGTACCGATCGATGCGCGCTACCCCATTTAGTGGGGGTAGAGCCTACTTGCAAGTCTCTCCGACCTTCACAAAAAAAGTTATTCAAGAATATCTCTTTCTCCCATGTGCTTTCATCCCCAACCCTAACCCTAACCCTTCCGAAAGTCGGAGAAGCTCAAGGATGGTACCGATCGATGCGCGCTACCCCATTTAGTGGGGTAGAGCCTACTTGCAAGTCTCTCCGACCTTCACAAAAAAAGTTATTCAAGAATATCTCCTCAGATTTGGGGGAATTTCGTCGGTCGACCTCTTCCGAAGGTCGTACAAGCTCGGGGATGGTACCAATCGATCCGCAGGACCCAAATTAGTCCAGATGCAACCACTTTCCAAGTCTCTCCGACCTTCACAAAAAAAGTTATTCAAGAATATCTCTTTCTCCTATGTGCTTTCATCCCTAACCCTAACCCTAACCCTTCCGAAAGTCGGAGAAGCTCAAGGATGGTACCGATCGATGCGCGCTACCCCATTTAGTGGGGGTAGAGCCTACTTGCAAGTCTCTCCGACCTTCACAAAAAAAGTTATTCAAGAATATCTCCTCAGATTTGGGGGAATTTCGTCGGTCGACCTCTTCCGAAGGTCGTACAAGCTCGGGGATGGTACCAATCGATCCGCAGGACCCAAATTAGTCCAGATGCAACCACTTTCCAAGTCTCTCCGACCTTCACAAAAAAAGTTATTCAAGAATATCTCTTTCTCCTATGTGCTTTCATCCCTAACCCTAACCCTAACCCTTCCGAAAGTCGGAGAAGCTCAAGGATGGTACCGATCGATGCGCGCTACCCCATTTAGTGGGGGTAGAGCCTACTTGCAAGTCTCTCCGACCTTCACAAAAAAAGTTATTCAAGAATATCTCTTTCTCCTATGTGCTTTCATCCCTAACCCTAACCCTAACCCTTCCGAAAGTCGGAGAAGCTCAAGGATGGTACCGATCGATGCGCGCAACCCCATTTAGTGGGGGTAGAGCCTACTTGCAAGTCTCTCCGACCTTCACAAAAAAAGTTATTCAAGAATATCTCCTCAGATTTGGGGGAATTTCGTCGGTCGACCTCTTCCGAAGGTCGTACAAGCTCGGGGATGGTACCAATCGATCCGCAGGACCCAAATTAGTCCAGATGCAACCACTTTCCAAGTCTCTCGACCTTCACAAAAAAAGTTATTCAAGAATATCTCTTTCTCCTATGTGCTTTCATCCCTAACCCTAACCCTAACCCTTCCGAAAGTCGGAGAAGCTCAAGGATGGTACCGATCGATGCGCGCTACCCCATTTAGTGGGGGTAGAGCCTACTTGCAAGTCTCTCCGACCTTCACAAAAAAAGTTATTCAAGAATATCTCTTTCTCCTATGTGCTTTCATCCCTAACCCTAACCCTAACCCTTCCGAAAGTCGGAGAAGCTCAAGGATGGTACCGATCGATGCGCGCAACCCCATTTAGTGGGGTAGAGCCTACTTGCAAGTCTCTCCGACCTTCACAAAAAAAGTTATTCAAGAATATCTCCTCAGATTTGGGGGAATTTCGTCGGTCGACCTCTTCCGAAGGTCGTACAAGCTCGGGGATGGTACCAATCGATCCGCAGGACCCAAATTAGTCCAGATGCAACCACTTTCCAAGTCTCTTTCGACCTTCACAAAAAACGTTATTCAAGAATATCTCTTTCTCCTATGTGCTTTCATCCCTAACCCTAACCCTAACCCTTCCGAAAGTCGGAGAAGCTCAAGGATGGTACCGATCGATGCGCGCTACCCCATTTAGTGGGGGTAGAGCCTACTTGCAAGTCTCTCCGACCTTCAAAAAAAAAAGTTATTCAAGAATATCTCCTCAGATTTGGGGAATTTCGTCGGTCGACCTCTTCCGAAGGTCGTACAAGCTCGGGGATGGTACCAATCGATCCGCAGGACCCAAATTAGTCCAGATGCAACCACTTTCCAAGTCTCTCCGACCTTCACAAAAAACGTTATTCAAGAATATCTCTTTCTCCTATGTGCTTTCATCCCTAACCCTAACCCTAACCCTTCCGAAAGTCGGAGAAGCTCAAGGATGGTACCGATCGATGCGCGCAACCCCATTTAGTGGGGGTAGAGCCTACTTGCAAGTCTCTCCGACCTTCACAAAAAAAGTTATTCAAGAATATCTCCTCAGATTTGGGGGAATTTCGTCGGTCGACCTCTTCCGAAGGTCGTACAAGCTCGGGGATGGTACCAATCGATCCGCAGGACCCAAATTAGTCCAGATGCAACCACTTTCCAAGTCTCTCCGACCTTCACAAAAAAAGTTATTCAAGAATATCTCTTTCTCCTATGTGCTTTCATTCCTAACCCTAACCCTAACCCTTCCGAAAGTCGGAGAAGCTCAAGGATGGTACCGATCGATGCGCGCAACCCCATTTAGTGGGGGTAGAGCCTACTTGCAAGTCTCTCCGACCTTCACAAAAAAAGTTATTCAAGAATATCTCCTCAGATTTGGGGGAATTTCGTCGGTCGACCTCTTCCGAAGGTCGTACAAGCTCGGGGATGGTACCAATCGATCCGCAGGACCCAAATTAGTCCAGATGCAACCACTTTCCAAGTCTCTCCGACCTTCACAAAAAAAGTTATTCAAGAATATCTCTTTCTCCTATGTGCTTTCATCCCTAACCCTAACCCTAACCCTTCCGAAAGTCGGAGAAGCTCAAGGATGGTACCGATCGATGCGCGCTACCCCATTTAGTGGGGGTAGAGCCTACTTGCAAGTCTCTCCGACCTTCACAAAAAAAGTTATTCAAGAATATCTCTTTCTCCTATGTGCTTTCATCCCTAACCCTAACCCTAACCCTTCCGAAAGTCGGAGAAGCTCAAGGATGGTACCGATCGATGCGCGCAACCCCATTTAGTGGGGGTAGAGCCTACTTGCAAGTCTCTCCGACCTTCACAAAAAAAGTTATTCAAGAATATCTCCTCAGATTTGGGGAATTTCGTCGGTCGACCTCTTCCGAAGGTCGTACAAGCTCGGGGATGGTACCAATCGATCCGCAGGACCCAAATTAGTCCAGATGCAACCACTTTCCAAGTCTCTTTGACCTTCACAAAAAAAGTTATTCAAGAATATCTCTTTCTCCTATGTGCTTTCATCCCTAACCCTAACCCTAACCCTTCCGAAAGTCGGAGAAGCTCAAGGATGGTACCGATCGATGCGCGCTACCCCATTTAGTGGGGGTAGAGCCTACTTGCAAGTCTCTCCGACCTTCAAAAAAAAAGTTATTCAAGAATATCTCCTCAGATTTGGGGGAATTCGTCGGTCGACTCTTCCGAAGGTCGTACAAGCTCGGGGATGGTACCAATCGATCCGCAGGACCCAAATTAGTCCAGATGCAACCACTTTCCAAGTTCTTCGACCTTCACAAAAAACGTTATTCAAGAATATCTCTTTCTCCTATGTGCTTTCATCCCTAACCCTAACCCTAACCCTTCCGAAAGTCGGAGAAGCTCAAGGATGGTACCGATCGATGCGCGCAACCCCATTTAGTGGGGTAGAGCCTACTTGCAAGTCTCTCTGAACCTTCACAAAAAAAGTTATTCAAGAATATCTCCTCAGATTTGGGGGAATTTCTCGGTCGACCTCTTCCGAAGGTCGTACAAGCTCGGGGATGGTACAATCGATCCGCAGGACCCAAATTAGTCCAGATGCACCACTTTCCAAGTCTCTCCGACCTTCACAAAAAAAGTTATTCAAGAATATCTCTTTCTCCTATGTGCTTTCATCCCTAACCCTAACCCTAACCCTTCCGAAAGTCGGAGAAGCTCAAGAATGGTACCGATCGATGCGCGCTACCCCATTAGTGGGGGGTAGAGCCTACTTGCAAGTCTCTCCGACCTTCAACAAAAAAGTTATTCAAGAATATCTCTTTCTCCTATGTGCTTTCATCCCTAACCCTAACCCTAACCCTTCCGAAAGTCGGAGAAGCTCAAGGATGTACCGATCGATGCGCGCTACCCCATTTAGTGGGGGTAGAGCCTACTTGCAAGTCTCTCCGACCTTCACAAAAAAGTTATTCAAGAATATCTCCTCAGATTTGGGGGAATTTCGTCGGTCGACCTCTTCCGAAGGTCGTACAAGCTCGGGGATGGTCCCAATCGATCTGCAGGACCCAAATTAGTCCAGATGCAACCACTTTCCAAGTCTCTCCGACCTTCACAAAAAAAGTTATTCAAGAATATCTCTTTCTCCTATGTGCTTTCATCCCTAACCCTAACCCTAACCCTTCCGAAAGTCGGAGAAGCTCAAGGATGGTACCGATCGATGCGCGCAACCCCATTTAGTGGGGGTACAGCCTACTTGCAAGTCTCTCCGACCTTCACCAAAAAAGTTATTCAAGAATATCTCCTCAGATTTGGGGAATTTCGTCGGTCGACCTCTTCCGAAGGTCGTACAAGCTCGGGATGGTACCAATCGATCCGCAGGACCCAAATTAGTCCAGATGCAACCACTTTCCAAGTCTCTCCGACCTTCACAAAAAAGTTATTCAAGAAATCTCTTCTCCTATGTGCTTTCATCCCTAACCCTAACCCTAACCCTTCCGAAAGTCGGAGAAGCTCAAGGATGGTACCGATCGATGCGCGCTACCCCATTTAGTGGGGGTAGAGCCTACTTGCAAGTCTCTCCGACCTTCACAAAAAAAGTTATTCAAGAATATCTCTTTCTCCTATGTGCTTTCATTCCTAACCCTAACCCTAACCCTTCCGAAAGTCGGAGAAGCTCAAGGATGGTACCGATCGATGCGCGCAACCCCATTTAGTGGGGTAGAGCCTACTTGCAAGTCTCTCCGACCTTCACAAAAAAAGTTATTCAAGAATATCTCCTCAGATTTGGGGGAATTTCGTCGGTCGACCTCTTCCGAAGGTCGTACAAGCTCGGGGATGGTACCAATCGATCCGCAGGACCCAAATTAGTCAGATGCAACCACTTTCCAAGTCTCCTCCGACCTTCACAAAAAAAGTTATTCAAGAATATCTCTTTCTCCTATGTGCTTTCATCCCTAACCCTAACCCTAACCCTTCCGAAAGTCGGAGAAGCTCAAGGATGGTACCGATCGATGCGCGCTACCCATTTAGTGGGGGTAGAGCCTACTTGCAAGTCTCTCCGACCTTCACAAAAAAAGTTATTCAAGAATATCTCTTTCTCCTATGTGCTTTCATCCCTAACCCTAACCCTAACCCTTCCGAAAGTCGGAGAAGCTCAAGGATGTACCGATCGATGCGCGCAACCCCATTTAGTGGGGGTAGAGCCTACTTGCAAGTCTCTCCGACCTTCACAAAAAAAGTTTATTCAAGAATATCTCCTCAGAATTTGGGGGAATTTCGTCGGTCGACCTCTTCCGAAGGTCGTACAAGCTCGGGGATGGTACCAATCGATCCGCAGGACCAAATTAGTCCAGATGCAACCACTTCCAAGTCTCTTTGACCTTCACAAAAAAGTTATTCAAGAATATCTCTTTCTCCTATGTGCTTTCATCCCTAACCCTAACCCTAACCCTTCCGAAAGTCGGAGAAGCTCAAGGATGGTACCGATCGATGCGCGCTACCCCATTTAGTGGGGGTAGAGCCTACTTGCAAGTCTCTCCAGACCTTCAAAAAAAAAGTTATTCAAGAATATCTCCTCAGATATGGGGGAATTTCGTCGGTCGACTCTTCCGAAGGTCGTACAAGCTCGGGGATGGTACCAATCGATCCGCAGGACCCAAATTAGTCCAGATGCAACCACTTTCCAAGTCTCTCCGACCTTCACAAAAAACGTTATTCTAGAATATCTCTTTCTCCTATGTGCTTTCATCCCTAACCCTAACCCTAACCCTTCCGAAAGTCGGAGAAGCTCAAGGATGGTACCGATCGATGCGCGCAACCCATTTAGTGGGGGTAGAGCCTACTTGCAAGTCTCTCCGACCTTCACAAAAAAAGTTATTCAAGAATATCTCCTCAGATTTGGGGGAATTTCGTCGGTCGACCTCTTCCGAAGGTCGTACAAGCTCGGGGATGGTACCAATCGATCCGCAGGACCCAAATTAGTCCAGATGCACCACTTTCCAAGTCTCTCCGACCTTCACAAAAAAAGTTATTCAAGAATATCTCTTTCTCCTATGTGCTTTCATCCCTAACCCTAACCCTAACCCTTCCGAAAGTCGGAGAAGCTCAAGAATGGTACCGATCGATGCGCGCTACCCCATTTAGTGGGGGTAGAGCCTACTTGCAAGTCTCTCCGACCTTCACAAAAAAAGTTATTCAAGAATATCTCTTTCTCCTATGTGCTTTCATCCCTAACCCTAACCCTAACCCTTCCGAAAGTCGGAGAAGCTCAAGGATGGTACCGATCGATGCGCGCTACCCCATTTATAGTGGGGGTAGAGCCTACTTGCAAGTCTCTCCGACCTTCACAAAAAAGTTATTCAAGAATTCTCCTCAGATTTGGGGGAATTTCGTCGGTCGACCTCTTCCGAAGGTCGTACAAGCTCGGGGATGGTACCAATCGATCTGCAGGACCCAAATTAGTCCAGATGCAACCACTTTCCAAGTCTCTCCGACCTTCACAAAAAAAGTTATTCAAGAATATCTCTTTCTCCTATGTGCTTTCATCCCTAACCCTAACCCTAACCCTTCCGAAAGTCGGAGAAGCTCAAGGATGGTACCGATCGATGCGCGCAACCCCATTTAGTGGGGGTACAGCCTACTTGCAAGTCTCTCCGACCTTCACAAAAAAAGTTATTCAAGAATATCTCCTCAGATTTGGGGAATTTCGTCGGTCGACCTCTTCCGAAGGTCGTACAAGGCTCGGGGATGGTACCAATCGATC